>NW_027495732.1:0-202734 GCF_021521415.1 Bidens hawaiensis | reverse complement strand
AAATGTGAAGGTGGTTTGGGTATCCGGCGTATCCGGGATGTCAATAACTCTCTTCTGGTTTATCATATTTGGAGCTTAATCAATGTGCGTAATTCGTTGTGGGTTAAATGGATTCATGAGTATAAAATGAAGGGGCGAAATTTTTGGAGCTTGCAGATTCCTAACTCGTGTACTTGGGGGTGGAGGAAAATTATTCAGTTTCGTCCCCATATTAGACAGTTTATATGGCATGAATTGGTAATGGGAGATCTACTTCAGTTTGGTACGATAAATGGGATGATCTTTGTCCTTTAATTGATTATATCAACCCTAGAGCTATACATCGGGCTGGATTGTCTTTAGAGACATGTGTCAGTGATGTGGTTCATCATAATAACTGGGGTTGGCCGCCTGATTGGTTTTTGAGATAACCAATTCTTTCGAACTTAAAAGAGGTAAGTATTTGTCCGGATAAGAGGGACAAGATAGTGGTAATGGATGAGAATGGGACTTCAATGAGTTTCTCGGCTTCAGGTATATGGCATCTTCTTCGGAGACCGGCTGATAAGGTGTCTTGGGTGCATGTTGTTTGGTTCTCTCAATGTGTTCCAAAACACTCCTTTATGTTGTGGACCGTGATTCATGACAGGTTGAGCACGCAGAATCGTATTATGGGGTGGAAGATTGGTGGGTATCCAAATCATAACTTGTATTGCTGCCTTCTTTGTAATGGAGAGCCGGATTCTCGTAATCATCTCTTCTTTGATTGTAAGTTCTCTTCTGAGGTTTGGAGTATTGTAAAAATGAAAGGGAAGTTTCAGGGGTGCAGAAATGGTTGGGCGAATATTCTTCAATATGTGTCTCAATTTGGAATGTCCAACTCTATTGATAATGTTGTTAATCGGCTGTTATTTGGGGCTTCGGTTTACATTATTTGGAAGGAGCGAAATAACCGGCTTTTCAGGAACTCTTTGAAGACTCCTACGACTGTTGCTGACGAAATCATTAGGGGTACTCGCCTAAAGCTTATGACTCTAAAGTTCAAGAATTCTGAACGGATTAATCGGGTTCTCGAGGATTGGCACTTTCCGCGGGGAGTTTCCCATCAAATTGATGATAATGGTTGATTTGTTTTTTGTTTTGTTTTTTCCTTGGTTCTTGTGTAAGCTTTAGCTGTGTTTACCAGTTTTTGGTGGTTTTGGTTTGTCTACTCTTGTATGGCATGTCATACTTGAGAACTAATATGGCACTCTGTCATATTACTTGTATTTTTTGGCTGTGTGAATGCATTTAACCGGGTGAATCCCTTTACCCAAAAAAGATGTTAGTGTTAGATAAAATGTAAATCTTTGTATATAAACAACAAAACCGAAAACAAAACGTAAATGATTTATGAGACGTTAAAGCCTGAAAATTTGAGATTTTGAGATTTATATAGTCGAAAAATCGTACATGAACCACTATGATTTGATAATCCAACACTAAAAATTCTATAAAACACCATATTGGAGTCTAAACATGTGTACGAACCACCTCAACATTTTCATGTTTTCGACTGAAATAACGATAATAACACAATAAATCGAGATACAACGTCATGTCAAAACACTAGTCCACGAACCACCGTAGTACTATTGTTTTGACACCAAAAATTTAGGATGGCGACCGGAACACTCGCATTCGACAACTTAAAGTATTGAAATGTATAACGCAATTTGTGGCCTAGAAAACGAGCACTATAATCCAACCATCCCAGGTAAGTAAATCACCTTCGATTCTTGGAATCTTTTTGTAAAATGATCGCTTTATAATGTCTCGTTTACTATAATGGCTACAAACCCGATATAAACGCAACCTTTAAGGGATTTGAAACAACGGGATCCAAGTTAATCTAGTAATCCATAAAACACAATGAAAACTACTTTTGCGCTTTAAGGTAAGGATACCTTGGAAATACTATGAAAGTGTGTGTCTGTGAACATTTAGGATATTGGTGAATTGTAATCAAGTTTATAAATAACATGTGCTATGAACAATCAAAATAGAGTAAACACGTATGAGCATACGTATAGGACCCTAAGCATAACAATACTAGGTCGTTACGTCTAACCACCTATCCTATTGTCATGGCTCTGATACCAATCTGTCACACCCCGACCAAAGGCAGCGGAACATGCCGAGGTATAACGATTGCCCATAAGCACATGACACTAATTAAAGCGACAATATTTAACAAACTCATTTCATTACACAACATCGAAAATGACACATAGCAAATATTCATAAATAGTCATAACAAGATATCACAAAATATAGCAAATTAAATATTGTTCATTTACTAATATCCTAAAGGTCTTGATGACGTTTTCTTCACAATCCCGAATCGGCCAAGATGCAAACCTGTAACATTTCATAACAAGAAATTCGTCTTTTTTGCTTCGGGGGTACTCGCTGTATCAAAACACATTCTCCATTGACTCGAACCATTACAACAAGGTAGTCGCGCACAGTTCGTACCCAAAAATTCGGTTGGGTTGGCACTAGTGAATTGTTTGTATGGGTAGCATGCGGGTTTGGGTTCAACGGGTGCAACAACGGGTGGAGGAGGTTGGGTAGCTTGGACTTGGGTCACAAGTTCGGGAATCACAGCGGCCATTCGCTTGACGATAAAAGCAGCCATACGTCGGTTGGTGTTCTTGCGCGGTCTTAGTGGAGGCATGCTAAAAGATTATAAAGAAATGGAATATGTTTGGGTAAAAGAAATGAATATGAAGGTGTACAAAAAATAAACTAAGATGAAGTTCAAATTTTCTTGATTATAAATCCTAGAATTAGTAAGGAGAAGATGTTAGTGTTAGATAAAATGTAAATCTTTGTATATAAACAACAAAACCGAAAACAAAACGTAAATGATTTATGAGAGGTTAAAGCCTGTAAATTTGAGATTTTGAGATTTATATAGTCGAAAAATCGTACATGAACCACCATGATTTGATAATCCAACACTAAAAATTCTATAAAACACCATATTGGAGTCTAAACATGTGTACGAACCACCGCAACATTTTCATGTTTTCGACTGAAATAACGATAATAACACAATAAATCGAGATACAACGTCATGTCAAAACACTAGTCCACGAACCACCGTAGTACTATTGTTTTGACACCAAAAATTTAGGATGGCGACCGGAACGCTCGCATTTCTTGATTATGAATCCTAGAATTAGTAAGGAGAAGATATTAGTGTTAGATAAATGTAAATCTTTGTATATAAACAACAAAACCGAAAACAAAACGTAAATGATTTATGAGAGGTCAAAGCCTGAAAATTTGAGATTTTGAGATTTATATAGTCGAAAAATAGTACATGAACCACCATGATTTGATAATCCAACACTAAAAATTCTATAAAACACCATATTGGGTCTAAACATGAGTACGAACCACCGCAACATTTTCATGTTTTCGACTGAAATAACGATAATAACACAATAATTCGATATACAACGTCATGTCAAAACACTAGTCCACGAACCACCGTAGCACTATTGTTTTGACACCTAAAATTTAGGATGGCTACCGGAACGCTCGCATTTCTTGATTATGAATCCTAGAATTAGTAAGGAGAAGATGTTAGTGTTAGATAAAATGTAAATCTTTGTATATAAACAACAAAACCGAAAACAAAACGTAAATGATTTATGAGAGGTTAAAGCCTGAAAATTTCAGATTTTGAGATTTATATAGTCGAAAAATCGTACATGAACCACCATGATTTGATATTCCAACACTAAAAATTCTATAAAACACCATATTGGAGTCTAAACATGTGTACGAATCACCGGAACATTTTCTTGTTTTCGACTAAAATAACGATAATAACATAATAAATCGAGATACAACATCATGTCAAAACACTAGTCCACGAACCACCGTAGTACTATTGTTTTGACACCAAAAATTTAGGATGGCGACCGGAACGCTCGCATTCGATAACTTAAAGTATTGAAATGTATAACGCAATTTGTGGCCTAGAAAACGAGCACTATAATCCAACCATCCCAGGTAAGTAAATCACCTTCGATTCTTGGAATCTTTTTGTAAAATGATCGCTTTATAATGTCTCGTTTACTATAATGGCTACAAACCCGATATAAACGCAACCTTTAAGGGATTTGAAACAACGGGATCCAAGTTAATCTAGTAATCCATAAAACACAATGAAAACTACTTTTGCGCTTTAAGGTAAGGATACCTTGGAAATACTATGAAAGTGTGTGTCTGTGAACATTTAGGATATTGGTGAATTGTAATCAAGTTTATAAATAACATGTGCTATGAACAATCAAAATAGAGTAAACACGTATGAGCATACGTATAGGACCCTAAGCATAACAATACTAGGTCGTTACGTCTAACCACCTATCCTATTGTCATGGCTCTGATACCAATCTGTCACACCCCGACCAAAGGCAGCGGAACATGCCGAGGTATAACGATTGCCCATAAGCACATGACACTAATTAAAGCGACAATATTTAACAAACTCATTTCATTTCACATCATCGAAAATGACACATAGCAAATATTCATAAATAGTCAAAACAAGATATCACAAAATATAGCAAATTAAATATTATTCATTTACTAATATCCTAAAGGTCTTGATGACGTTTTCTTCACAATCCCGAATCGGCCAAGATGCAACCCTGTAACATTTCATAACAATAAATTCGTCTTTTTTGCTTCGGGGGTACTCGCTGTATCTAAACACATTCTCCATGGATTCGAACCATTACAACAAGGTAGTCGCGCACAGTTCGTACCCAAAAATTCGGTTGGGTTGGCACTAGTGAATTGTTTGTATGGGTAGCATGCGGGTTTGGGTTCAACGGGTGCAACAAAGGGTGGAGGAGGTTGGGTAGCTTGGACTTGGGTCACAAGTTCGGGAATCACAGCGGCCATTCGCTTGACGATAAAAGCAGCCATACGTCGGTTGGTGTTATTGCGCGGTCTTAGTGGAGGCATGCTAAAAGATTATAAAGAAATGGAATATGTTTGGGTAAAAGAAATGAATATGAAGGTGTACAAAAAATAAACTAAGATGAAGTTCAAATTTTCTTGATTATGAATCCTAGAATTAGTAAGGAGATGATGTTAGTGTTAGATAAAATGTAAATCTTTGTATATAAACAACCAAACCGAAAACAAAACGTAAATGATTTATGAGAGGTTAAAGCCTGTAAATTTGATATTTTGAGATTTATATAATCGAAAAATCGTACATTAACCACCATGATTTGATAATCCAACACTAAAAATTCTATAAAACACCATATTGGAGTCTAAACATGTGTACGAACCACCGCAACATTTTCATGTTTTCGACTGAAATAACGATAATAATAACACAATAAATAGAGATACAACGTCGTGTCAAAAGACTAGTCCACGAACCACCGTAATACTATTGTTTTGACACCAAAAATTTAGGATGGCGACCGGAACGCTCGCATTTCTTGATTATGAATCCTAGAATTAGTAAGGAGAAGATGTTAGTGTTAGATAATTGTAAATCTTTGTATAAAAACAACAAAACCGAAAACAAAACCTAAATTAATTATGAAAGGTTAAAGCCTGAAAATTTGAGATTTTGAGATTTATATAGTCGAAAAATCGTACATGACCAACCATGATTTGATAATCCAACACTAAAAATTCTATAAAACACCATATTGGAGTCTAAACATGTGTACGAACCACCCCAACATTTTCATGTTTTCGACTGAAATAACGATAATAACACAATAAATCGAGATACAACGTCATGTCAAAACACTAGTCCACGAACCACCGTAGTACTATTGTTTTGACACCAAAAATTTAGCATGGCGACCGGAACGCTCGCATTTCTGGATTATGAATCCTAGAATTAGTAAGGAGAAGATGTAGTGTTAGATAAAATGTAAATCTTTGTATATAAACAACAAAACCGAAAACAAAACGTAAATGATTTATGAGAGGTTAAAGCCTGAAAATTTGAGATTTTGAGATTTATATAGTCGAAAAATCGTACATAAACCACCATGATTTGACAATACAACACTAAAAATTCTATAAAACACCATATTGGAGTCTAAACATGTGTACGAACCACCGCAACATTTTCATGTTTTCGACTGAAATAACGATAATAACACAATAAATCGAGATACAACGTCATGTCAAAACACTAGTCCACGAACCACCGTAATACTACTGTTTTGACACCAAAAATTTTGGATGGCGACCGGAACGCTCGCATTTCTTGATTATGAATCCTAGAATTAGTAAGGAGAAGATGTTAGTGTTAGAAAAAATGTAAATCTTTGTATATAAACAACAAAACCGAAAACAAAACGTAAATGATTTATGAGAGGTTAAAGCCTGAAAATTTGAGATTTTGAGATTTATATAGTCGAAAAATAGCACATGAACCACCATGATTTGACAATACAACACTAAAAATTCTATAAAACACCATATTGGAGTCTAAACATGTGTACGAACCACCGCAACATTTTCATGTTTTCGAATGAAATAACGATAATAACACAATAAATCGAGATACAACGTCATGTCAAAACACTAGTCCACGAACCACCGTAATACTACTGTTTTGAAACCAAAAATTTTGGATGGCGACCGGAACGCTCGCATTTCTTGATTATGAATCCTAGAATTAGTAAGGAGAAGATGTTAGTGTTAGAAAAAATGTAAATCTTTGTATATAAACAACAAAACCGAAAACAAAACGTAAATGATTTATGAGAGGTTAAAGCCTGAAAATTTGAGATTTTGAGATTTATATAGTCGAAAAATAGCACATGAACCACCATGATTTGACAATACAACACTAAAAATTCTATAAAACACCATATTGGAGTCTAAACATGTGTACGAACCACCGCAACATTTTCATGTTTTCGAATGAAATAACGATAATAACACAATAAATCGAGATACAACGTCATGTCAAAACACTAGTCCACGAACCACCGTAATACTACTGTTTTGAAACCAAAAATTTTGGATGGCGACCGGAACGCTCGCATTTCTTGATTATGAATCCTAGAATTAGTAAGGAGAAGATGTTAGTGTTAGAAAAAATGTAAATCTTTGTATATAAACAACAAAACCGAAAACAAAACGTAAATGATTTATGAGAGGTTAAAGCCTGAAAATTTGAGATTTTGAGATTTATATAGTCGAAAAATAGCACATGAACCACCATGATTTGACAATACAACACTAAAAATTCTATAAAACACCATATTGGAGTCTAAACATGTGTACGAACCACCGCAACATTTTCATGTTTTCGAATGAAATAACGATAATAACACAATAAATCGAGATACAACGTCATGTCAAAACACTAGTCCACGAACCACCGTAATACTACTGTTTTGAAACCAAAAATTTTGGATGGCGACCGGAACGCTCGCATTTCTTGATTATGAATCCTAGAATTAGTAAGGAGAAGATGTTAGTGTTAGAAAAAATGTAAATCTTTGTTTATAAACAACAAAACCGAAAACAAAACGTAAATGATTTATGAGATGTTAAAGCCTGAAAATTTGAGATTTTGAGATTTATATAGTCGAAAAATCGCACATGAACCACCATGATTTGATAATCCAACACTAAAAATTCTATAAAACACCTTATTGGAGTCTAAACATGTGTACGAACCACCGCAACATTTTCTTGTTTTCGACTGAAATAACGATAATAACACAATAAATCGAGATACAACGTCATGTCAAAACACTAGTCAACGAACCACCGTAGTACTATTGTTTTAATACCAAAAATTTAGGATGGCGACCGGAACGCTCGCATTTCTTGATTATGAATCCTAGAATTAGTAAGGAGAATATGTTAGTGTTAGATAAAATGTAAATCTTTTTATATAAACAACAAAACCGAAAACAAAACGTAAATGATTTATGAGAGGTTAAAGCCTGAAAATTTGAGATTTTGAGATTTATATAGTCGAAAAATCGTACATGAACCACCATGATTTGATAATCCAACACTAAAATATCAATAAAACACCATATTTGAGTCTAAACATGTGTACGAACCACCGCAACATTTTCGTGTTTTCGACTGAAATAACGATAATAACACAATAAATCGAGATATAACGTCATGTCAAAACACTAGTCCACGAACCACCGTAGTACTATTGTTTTGACACCAAAAATTTAGGATGGCGACCGGAACGCTCGCATTTCTTGATTATGAATCCTAGAATTAGTAAGGAGAAGATGTAGTGTTAGATAAAATGTAAATCTTTGTATATAAACAACAAAACCGAAAACAAAACGTAAATGATTTATGAGAGGTTAAAGCCTGAAAATTTGAGATTTTGAGATTTATATAGTCGAAAAATCGTACATGAACCACCATGATTTGACAATACAACCCTAAAAATTCTATAAAACGCCATATTGGAGTCTAAATATGTGTACGAACCACCGCAACATTTTCATGTTTTCGACTGAAATAACGATAATAACACAATAAATCGATATACAACGTCATGTCAAAACACTAGTCCACGAACCACCGTATTACTACTGTTTTGACACCAAAAATTTTGGATGGCGACCGGAACGCTCGCATTTCTTGATTATGAATCCTAGAATTAGTAAGGAGAAGATGTTCGTGTTAGATAAAATGTAAATCTTTGTATATAAACAACAAAACCGAAAACAAAACGTAAATGATTTATGAGACATTAAAGCCTGAAAATTTGAGATTTTGAGATTTATATAGTCGAAAAATCGTACATGAACCGCCATGATTTGATAATCCAACACTAAAAATACTATAAAACACCATATTGGAGTCTAAACATGTGTACGAACCACCGCAACATTTTTTTGTTTTCGACTGAAATAACGATAATAACAAAATAAATCGAGATACAGCGTCATGTCAAAACACTAGTCCACGAACCACCGTAGTACTATTGTTTTGACACCAAAAATTTAGGATGGCGACCGGAACGCTCGCATTTCTTGATTTTGAATCCTAGAATTAGTAAGGAGAAGATGTTTTTTGGGTAAAATGTAAATCTTTGTACATAAACAACAAAACAGAAAACAAAACGTAAATGATTTATGAGAGGTTAAAGCCTGAAAATTTGAGATTTTGAGATTTATATAGTCGAAAAATCGTACATGAACCACCATGATTTGATAATCCAACACTAAAAATTCTATAAAACACCATATTGGAGTCTAAACATGTGTACGAACCACCGCAACATTTTCTTGTTTTCGACTGAAATAACGATAATAACACAATAAATCGAGATACAAGGTCATGTCAAAACACTAGTCCACGAACCACCGTAGTACTATTGTTTTAACACCAAAAATTTTGGATGGCGACCGGAACACTCGCATTTCTTGATTATGAATCCTTGAATTAGTAAGGAGAAGATGTTAGTGTTAGATAAAATGTAAATCTTTATATATAAGCAACGAAACCGAAAACAAAACGTAAATGATTTATGAAAGGTTAAAGCCTGAAAATTTGAGATTTTGAGATTTATATAGTCGAAAAATCGCACATGAACCACCATTATTTGACAATACAACACTAAAAATTCTATAAAACACCATATTGGAGTCTAAACATGTGTACGAACCACCGCAACATTTTCATGTTTTCGACTGAAATAACGATAATAACACAATAAATCGAGATACAACGTCATGTCAAAACACTAGTCCACGAACCACCGTAATACTACTGTTTTGACACCAAAAATTTTGGATGGCGACCGGAACGCTCGCATTTCTTGATTATGAATCCTAGAATTAGTAAAGAGAACGTGTTAGAAAAAATGTAAATCTTTGTATATAAACAACAAAACCGAAAACAAAACGTAAATGATTTATGAGAGGTTAAAGCCTGAAAATTTGAGATTTTGAGATTTATATAGTCGAAAAATCGCACATGAACCACCATGATTTGATAATCCAACACTAAAAATTCTATAAAACACCTTATTGGAGTCTAAACATGTGTACGAACCACCGCAACATTTTCTTGTTTTCGACTGAAATAACGATAATAACACAATAAATCAAGATACAACGTCATGTCAAAACACTAGTCAACGAACCACCGTAGTACTATTGTTTTAACACCAAAAATTTAGGATGGCGACCGGAACGCTCGCATTTCTTGATTATGAATCCTAGAATTAGTAAGGAGAATATGTTAGTGTTAGATAAAATGTAAATCCTTTTATATAAACAACAAAACCGAAAACAAAACGTAAATGATTTATGAGAGGTTAAAGCCTGAAAATTTGAGATTTTGAGATTTATATAGTCGAAAAATCGTACATGAACCACCATGATTTGATAATTCAACACTAAAAATTCTATAAAACACCATATTTGAGTCTAAACATGTGTACGAACCACCGCAAAATTTTCGTGTTTTCGACTGAAAAAATGATAATAACACAATAAATCGAGATACAACGTCATGTCAAAACACTAGTCCACGAACCACCGTAGTACTATTGTTTTGACACCAAAAATTTAGGATGGCGACCGGAACGCTCGCATTTCTTGATTATGAATCCTAGAATTAGTAAGGAGAAGATTAGTGTTAGATAAAATGTAAATCTTTGTATATAAACAACAAAACCGAAAACAAAACGTAAATGATTTATGAGAGGTTAAAGCCTGAAAATTTGAGATTTTGAGATTTACATAGTCGAAAAATCGTACATGAACCACCATGATTTGACAATACAACACTAAAAATTCTATAAAACGCCATATTGGAGTCTAAACATGTGTACGAACCACCGCAACATTTTCATGTTTTCGACTGAAATAACGATAATAACACAATAAATCGATATACAACGTCATGTCAAAACATTAGTCCACGAACCACCGTATTACTACTGTTTTGACACCAAAAATTTTGGATGGCGACCGGAACGCTCGCATTTCTTGATTATGAATCCTAGAATTAGTAAGGAGAAAATGTTAGTGTTAGATAAAATGTAAATCTTTGTATATAAACAACAAAACCGAAAACAAAACATAAATGATTTATGAGACGTTAAAGCCTGAAAATTTGAGATTTTGAGATTTATATAGTCGAAAAATCGTACATGAACCACCATGATTTGATAATCCAACACTAAAAATACTATAAAACACCATATTGGAGTCTAAACATGTGTACGAACCACCGCAACATTTTCTTGTTTTCGACTGAAATAACGATAATAACAAAATAAATCGAGATACAGCGTCATGTCAAAACACTAGTCCACGAACCACCGTAGTACTATTGTTTTGACACCAAAAATTTAGGATGGCGACCGGAACGCTCGCATTTCTTGATTTTGAATCCTAGAATTAGTAAGGAGAAGATGTTTTTTGGGTAAAATGTAAATCTTTGTACATAAACAACAAAACAGAAAACAAAACGTAAATGATTTATGAGAGGTTAAAGCCTGAAAATTTGAGATTTTGAGATTTATATAGTCGAAAAATCGTACATGAACCACCATGATTTGATAATCCAACACTAAAAATTCTATAAAACACCATATTGGAGTCTAAACATGTGTACGAACCACCGCAACATTTTCTTGTTTTCGACTGAAATAACGATAATAACACAATAAATCGAGATACAAGGTCATGTCAAAACACTAGTCCACGAACCACCGTAGTACTATTGTTTTAACACCAAAAATTTTGGATGGCGACCGGAACGCTCGCATTTCTTGATTATGAATCCTTGAATTAGTAAGGAGAAGATGTTAGTGTTAGATAAAATGTAAATCTTTATATATAAGCAACGAAACCGAAAACAAAACGTAAATGATTTATGAAAGGTTAAAGCCTGAAAATTTGAGATTTTATGATTTATATAGTCGAAAAATCGTACATGACCAACCATGATTTGATAATCCAACACTAAAAATTCTATAAAACACCATATTGGAGTCTAAACATGTGTACGAACCACCGCAACATTTTCTTGTTTTCGACTGAAATAACGATAATAACACAATAAATCGAGATACAACGTCATGTCAAAACACTAGTCCACGAACCACCGTAGTACTATTGTTTTGACACCAAAAAATTAGGATGGCGACCGGAACGCTATCATTTCTTGATTATGAATCCTAGAATTAGTAAGGAGAAGATGTAGTGTTAGATAAAATGTAAATCTTTGTATATAAACAACAAAACCGAAAACAAAACGTAAATGATTTATGAGAGGTTAAAGCCTGAAAATTTGAGAATTTGAGATTTATATAGTCGAAAAATCGTACATGAACCACCATGATTTGACAATATAACACTAAAAATTCTATAAAACGCCATATTGGTGTCTAAACATGTGTACGAACCACCGCAACATTTTCTTGTTGTCGACTGAAATAACGATAATAACACAATAAATCGAGATACAACGTCATGTCAAAACACTAGTCCACGAACCACCGTAGTACTATTGTCTTGACACCAAAAATTTAGGATGGCGACCGGAACGCTCGCATTTCTTGATTATGAATCCTAGAATTAGTAAGGAGAATATGTTAGTGTTAGATAAAATGTAAATCTTTGTACATAAACAACAAACTGAAAACAAAACGTAAATGATTTATGAGAGGTTAATGCCTGAAAATTTGAGATTTTGAGATTTATATAGTCGAAAAATCGTACATGAACCAACATGATTTGATAATCCAACACTAAAAATTCTATAAAACACCATATTGGAGTCTAAACATGTGGACGAACCACCGCAACATTTTCATGTTTTCGACTGAAATAACGATAATAACACAATAAATCGAGATACAACGTCATGTCAAAACACTAGTCCACGAACCACCGTAGTACTATTGTTTTGACACCAAAAATTTAGGATGGCGACCGGAACGCTCGCATTTCTTGATTATGAATCCTTGAATTAGTAAGGAGAAGATGTTATTGTTAGATAAAATGTAAATCTTTATATATAAGCAACGAAACCGAAAACAAAACGTAAATGATTTATGAGAGGTTAAAGCCTGAAAATTTGAGATTTTGAGATTTATATAGTCGAAAAATCGTACATGACCAACCATGATTTGATAATCCAACACTAAAAATTCTATAAAACACCATATTGGAGTCTAAACATGTGTACGAACCACCGCAACATTTTCTTGTTTTCGACTGAAATAACGATAATAACACAATAAATCGAGATACAACGTCATGTCAAAACACTAGTCCACGAACCACCGTAGTACTATTGTTTTGACACCAAAAAATTAGGATGGCGACCGGAACGCTATCATTTCTTGATTATGAATCCTAGAATTAGTAAGGAGAAGATGTAGTGTTAGATAAAATGTAAATCTTTGTATATAAACAACAAAACCGAAAACAAAACGTAAATGATTTATGAGAGGTTAAAGCCTGAAAATTTGAGATTTTGAGATTTATATAGTCGAAAAATCGTACATGAACCACATGATTTGACAATACAACCCTAAAAATTCTATAAAACACCATATTGGAGTCTAAACATGTGTACGAACCACCGCAACATTTTCATGTTTTCGACTGAAATAACGATAATAACACAATAAATCGATATACAACGTCTGTCAAAACACTAGTCCACGAACCACCGTATTACTACTGTTTTGACACCAAAAATTTTGGATGGCGACCGGAACGCTCACATTTCTTGATTATGAATCCTAGAATTAGTAAGGAGAAGATGTTAGTGTTAGATAAAATGTAAATCTTTGTATATAAACAACAAAACCGAAAACAAAACGTAAATGATTTATGAGACGTTAAAGCCTGAAAATTTGAGATTTTGAGATTTATATAGTCGAAAAATCGTACATGAACCACCATGATTTGATAATCCAACACTAAAAATACTATAAAACACCATATTGGAGTCTAAACATGTGTACGAACCACCGCAACATTTTCTTGTTTTCGACTGAAATAACGATAATAACAAAATAAATCGAGATACAGCGTCATGTCAAAACACTAGTCCACGAACCACCGTAGTACTATTGTTTTGACACCAAAAATTTAGGATGGCGACCGGAACGCTCGCATTTCTTGATTTTGAATCCTAGAATTAGTAAGGAGAAGATGTTTTTTGGGTAAAATGTAAATCTTTGTACATAAACAACAAAACAGAAAACAAAACGTAAATGATTTATGAGAGGTTAAAGCCTGAAAATTTGAGATTTTGAGATTTATATAGTCGAAAAATCGTACATGAACCACCATGATTTGATAATCCAACACTAAAAATTCTATAAAACACCATATTGGAGTCTAAACATGTGTACGAACCACCGCAACATTTTCTTGTTTTCGACTGAAATAACGATAATAACACAATAAATCGAGATACAAGGTCATGTCAAAACACTAGTCCACGAACCACCGTAGTACTATTGTTTTAACACCAAAAATTTTGGATGGCGACCGGAACACTCGCATTTCTTGATTATGAATCCTTGAATTAGTAAGGAGAAGATGTTAGTGTTATATAAAATGTAAATCTTTATATATAAGCAACGAAACCGAAAACAAAACGTAAATGATTTATGAAAGGTTAAAGCCTGAAAATTTGAGATTTTGAGATTTATATAGTCGAAAAATCGCACATGAACCACCATTATTTGACAATACAACACTAAAAATTCTATAAAACACCATATTGGAGTCTAAACATGTGTACGAACCACCGCAACATTTTCATGTTTTCGACTGAAATAACGATAATAACACAATAAATCGAGATACAACGTCATGTCAAAACACTAGTCCACGAACCACCGTAATACTACTGTTTTGACACCAAAAATTTTGGATGGCGACCGGAACGCTCGCATTTCTTGATTATGAATCCTAGAATTAGTAAAGAGAACGTGTTAGAAAAAATGTAAATCTTTGTATATAAACAACAAAACCGAAAACAAAACGTAAATGATTTATGAGAGGTTAAAGCCTGAAAATTTGAGATTTTGAGATTTATATAGTCGAAAAATCGCACATGAACCACCATGATTTGATAATCCAACACTAAAAATTCTATAAAACACCTTATTGGAGTCTAAACATGTGTACGAACCACCGCAACATTTTCTTGTTTTCGACTGAAATAACGATAATAACACAATAAATCAAGATACAACGTCATGTCAAAACACAAGTCAACGAACCACCGTAGTACTATTGTTTTAACACCAAAAATTTAGGATGGCGACCGGAACGCTCGCATTTCTTGATTATGAATCCTAGAATTAGTAAGGAGAATATGTTAGTGTTAGATAAAATGTAAATCCTTTTATATAAACAACAAAACCGAAAACAAAACGTAAATGATTTATGAGAGGTTAAAGCCTGAAAATTTGAGATTTTGAGATTTATATAGTCAAAAAATCGTACATGAACCACCATGATTTGATAATTCAACACTAAAAATTCTATAAAACACCATATTTGAGTCTAAACATGTGTACGAACCACCGCAAAATTTTCGTGTTTTCGACTGAAATAATGATAATAACACAATAAATCGAGGTACAACGTCATGTCAAAACACTAGTCCACGAACCACCGTAGTACTATTGTTTTGACACCAAAAATTTAGGATGGTGACCGGAACGCTCGCATTTCTTGATTATGAATCCTAGAATTAGTAAGGAGAAGATTAGTGTTAGATAAAATGTAAATCTTTGTATATAAACAACAAAACCGAAAACAAAACGTAAATGATTTATGAGAGGTTAAAGCCTGAAAATTTGAGATTTTGAGATTTACATAGTCGAAAAATCGTACATGAACCACCATGATTTGACAATACAACACTAAAAATTCTATAAAACGCCATATTGGAGTCTAAACATGTGTACGAACCACCGCAACATTTTCATGTTTTCGACTGAAATAACGATAATAACACAATAAATCGATATACAACTTCATGTCAAAACATTAGTCCACGAACCACCGTATTACTACTGTTTTGACACCAAAAATTTTGGATGGCGACCGGAACGCTCGCATTTCTTGATTATGAATCCTAGAATTAGTAAGGAGAAAATGTTAGTGTTAGATAAAATGTAAATCTTTGTATATAAACAACAAAACCGAAAACAAAACATAAATGATTTATGAGACGTTAAAGCCTGAAAATTTGAGATTTTGAGATTTATATAGTCGAAAAATCGTACATGAACCACCATGATTTGATAATCCAACACTAAAAATACTATAAAACACCATATTGGAGTCTAAACATGTGTACGAACCACCGCAACATTTTCTTGTTTTCGACTGAAATAACGATAATAACAAAATAAATCGAGATACAGCGTCATGTCAAAACACTAGTCCACGAACCACCGTAGTACTATTGTTTTGACACCAAAAATTTAGGATGGCGACCGGAACGCTCGCATTTCTTGATTTTGAATCCTAGAATTAGTAAGGAGAAGATGTTTTTTGAGTAAAATGTAAATCTTTGTACATAAACAACAAAACAGAAAACAAAACGTAAATGATTTATGAGAGGTTAAAGCCTGAAAATTTGAGATTTTGAGATTTATATAGTCGAAAAATCGTACATGAACCACCATGATTTGATAATCCAACACTAAAAATTCTATAAAACACCATATTGGAGTCTAAACATGTGTACGAACCACTGCAACATTTTCTTGTTTTCGACTGAAATAACGATAATAACACAATAAATCGAGATACAAGGTCATGTCAAAACACTAGTCCACGAACCACCGTAGTACTATTGTTTTAACACCAAAAATTTTGGATGGCGACCGGAACGCTCGCATTTCTTGATTATGAATCCTTGAATTAGTAAGGAGAAGATGTTAGTGTTAGATAAAATGTAAATCTTTATATATAAGCAACGAAACCGAAAACAAAACGTAAATGATTTATGAAAGGTTAAAGCCTGAAAATTTGAGATTTTATGATTTATATAGTCGAAAAATCGTACATGACCAACCATGATTTGATAATCCAACACTAAAAATTCTATAAAACACCATATTGGAGTCTAAACATGTGTACGAACCACCGCAACATTTTCTTGTTTTCGACTGAAATAACGATAATAACACAATAAATCAAGATACAACGTCATGTCAAAACACTAGTCAACGAACCACCGTAGTACTATTGTTTTAACACCAAAAATTTAGGATGGCGGCCGGAACGCTCGCATTTCTTGATTATGAATCCTAGAATTAGTAAGGAGAAAATGTTAGTGTTAGATAAAATGTAAATCTTTGTATATAAACAACAAAACCGAAAACAAAACATAAATGATTTATGAGACGTTAAAGCCTGAAAATTTGAGATTTTGAGATTTATATAGTCGAAAAATCGTACATGAACCACCATGATTTGATAATCCAACACTAAAAATACTATAAAACACCATATTGGAGTCTAAACATGTGTACGAACCACCGCAACATTTTCTTGTTTTCGACTGAAATAACGATAATAACAAAATAAATCGAGATACAGCGTCATGTCAAAACACTAGTCCACGAACCACCGTAGTACTATTGTTTTGACACCAAAAATTTAGGATGGCGACCGGAACGCTCGCATTTCTTGATTTTGAATCCTAGAATTAGTAAGGAGAAGATGTTTTTTGGGTAAAATGTAAATCTTTGTACATAAACAACAAAACAGAAAACAAAACGTAAATGATTTATGAGAGGTTAAAGCCTGAAAATTTGAGATTTTGAGATTTATATAGTCGAAAAATCGTACATGAACCACCATGATTTGATAATCCAACACTAAAAATTCTATAAAACACCATATTGGAGTCTAAACATGTGTACGAACCACTGCAACATTTTCTTGTTTTCGACTGAAATAACGATAATAACACAATAAATCGAGATACAAGGTCATGTCAAAACACTAGTCCACGAACCACCGTAGTACTATTGTTTTAACACCAAAAATTTTGGATGGCGACCGGAACGCTCGCATTTCTTGATTATGAATCCTTGAATTAGTAAGGAGAAGATGTTAGTGTTAGATAAAATGTAAATCTTTATATATAAGCAACGAAACCGAAAACAAAACGTAAATGATTTATGAAAGGTTAAAGCCTGAAAATTTGAGATTTTATGATTTATATAGTCGAAAAATCGTACATGACCAACCATGATTTGATAATCCAACACTAAAAATTCTATAAAACACCATATTGGAGTCTAAACATGTGTACGAACCACCGCAACATTTTCTTGTTTTCGACTGAAATAACGATAATAACACAATAAATCGAGATACAACGTCATGTCAAAACACTAGTCCACGAACCACCGTAGTACTATTGTTTTGACACCAAAAAATTAGGATGGCGACCGGAACGCTATCATTTCTTGATTATGAATCCTAGAATTAGTAAGGAGAAGATGTAGTGTTAGATAAAACGTAAATCTTTGTATATAAACAACAAAACCGAAAACAAAACGTAAATGATTTATGAGAGGTTAAAGCCTGAAAATTTGAGAATTTGAGATTTATATAGTCGAAAAATCGTACATGAACCACCATGATTTGACAATATAACACTAAAAATTCTATAAAACGCCATATTGGTGTCTAAACATGTGTACGAACCACCGCAACATTTTCTTGTTGTCGACTGAAATAACGATAATAACACAATAAATCGAGATACAACGTCATGTCAAAACACTAGTCCACGAACCACCGTAGTACTATTGTCTTGACACCAAAAATTTAGGATGGCGACCGGAACGCTCGCATTTCTTGATTATGAATCCTAGAATTAGTAAGGAGAATATGTTAGTGTTAGATAAAATGTAAATCTTTGTACATAAACAACAAACTGAAAACAAAACGTAAATGATTTATGAGAGGTTAATGCCTGAAAATTTGAGATTTTGAGATTTATATAGTCGAAAAATCGTACATGAACCAACATGATTTGATAATCCAACACTAAAAATTCTATAAAACACCATATTGGAGTCTAAACATGTGGACGAACCACCGCAACATTTTCATGTTTTCGACTGAAATAACGATAATAACACAATAAATCGAGATACAACGTCATGTCAAAACACTAGTCCACGAACCACCGTAGTACTATTGTTTTGACACCAAAAATTTAGGATGGCGACCGGAACGCTCGCATTTCTTGATTATGAATCCTTGAATTAGTAAGGAGAAGATGTTATTGTTAGATAAAATGTAAATCTTTATATATAAGCAACGAAACCGAAAACAAAACGTAAATGATTTATGAGAGGTTAAAGCCTGAAAATTTGAGATTTTGAGATTTATATAGTCGAAAAATCGTACATGACCAACCATGATTTGATAATCCAACACTAAAAACTCTATAAAACACCATATTGGAGTCTAAACATACAACCACCGCAACATTTTCATGTTTTCGACTGAAATAACGATAATAACACAATAAATCGAGATACAACGTCATGTCAAAACACTAGTCCACGAACCACCGTAGTACTATTGTTTTGACACCAAAAATTTAGGATGGCGACCGGAACGCTCGCATTTCTTGATTATGAATCCTAGAATTAGTAAGGAGAAGATGTTTTTTTTTTTGGGTAAAGGGATTCACCCGGTTAAATGCATTCCACACAAACAAAAAGTACAAGTAATATGACAGAGTGCCATATTAGTTCTCATGTATGACATGCCATACAAGAGTAAACAAACCAAAACCACCAAACATTGGTAAACACAGCCAAAGCTTACACAAGAACAATGTAAATAAACAAAACTAAAACAAATCAACCATTATCATCAATCTGGTGATAAACTCCCCGCGGAAAGTGCCAATCCTCGAGAACCCGAAAAACCCGTTCAGAATTCTTGAAGTTTAGAGTCATAAGCTTTAGGCGCGTCCCCCTAATGATTTCGTCCGCAACCATCTTCGGAGTCATGAAAGAGTTCTTGAAAAGCCGGTTGTTTCGCTCCTTCCAGATAACGTAAACCGAAGCCCCAAATAGCAGCCGATTAACAACATTTTCAATAGAGTTGGACATTCCAAATTGAGACACATATTGAAGAATATTCGCCCAACCATTCCTACATCCCTGAAACTTCCCTTTCATTCTTACAATACTCCAAACCTCAGCAGTGAACTTACACTCAAAGAAGAGGTGGTTACGAGAATCCGGCTCTCCATTACAAAGAGGGCAGCAATACAAGTTATAATTTGGATACCCACCAATTTTCCATCCCATAATACGATTCTGCGTGCTCAACCTATCATGAAGCACAATCCACAACATAAAGGAGTGTTTTGGAACACATTGAGAGAACCAAACAACATGCACCCAAGACACCTTATCAGCCGGTCTCCGAATAAGATTCCAAATTCCAGACGCCGAGAAATTCATTGAAGTCCCATTCTCATCCATTACCACGATCTTGTCCCTCTCATCCGGACAAATGCTGACTTCTTTTAGGTTCAAAAGAATTGGATACCTCAAAATCCAATCAGGCGGCCAACCCCAGTCATTATGATGAACAACATCACTGACACAGGTCTCTAAAGACAAGCCAGCACGATGAATAGCTCTAGGGTTAATATATTCAATTAAAGGACAAATCTCATCCCACTTATCATACCAAACTGAAGTAGATCTCCCATTCCCAATTTCATGCCATATAAATTTTCTAATCTGAGGACGGAACTGAAGAATTTTCCTCCATCCCCACGTACACGAGTTAGGAATCTGCAAGCTCCAAAAATTTCGCCCCTTCATTTTATACTCATAAATCCATTTAACCCACAACGAGTTACGCACATTGATTAAGCTCCAAATATGATAAACCAGCAGAGAGTTATTGACATCCCGTATACGCCGGATACCCAAACCACCTTCACACTTCGGCCGACACACAATATCCCAAGAGACTTTATGCTTTCCCTTATTTTGACCATAATCCCAAAGAAAGTTATTAATCCGTTTCTCAAGATCAGCAATAAGTCTAGAAGGGAGAGAAAACACAGCAGCCCAATAAATATATAAAGACGAAAGAACAGACCTGACCAGCTGCAATTTACCCGCAAAGGATAAAGTTTTATTCTTCCAATCTCCAATCCGACTATCCATACAATCCAGCAACCTCTTACAATCCCGGTAATTTAACCTCGTGGATATAAGAGGAACCCCCAAGTATTTAACCGGGAGCCTTCCTTCAACAAAGGGCATAATATTCAAAATACCACCTTTAACACGGTCCGGGACATTACAGAAAAACGCGGTACTTTTCGGAACACTCGGAGTAAGCCCGGACATATCTTTGAAATCATTCAGAGCCCGCATAATAATTTTAGCAGAATTCACATCACCACGAGCAAACAGGAACAAATCATCCGCAAAGCAAATGTTGATAATATTTAACTTTTCACAACATCGATGAAAACGGAACGATCCATCAATACGAACCTTTCGATGCAGAATTAACGTGAGAGCTTGCATAACCAGCGTGAAAATATAAGGGGACATCGGATCACCCTGTCTCAGACCTCTTTTACCACTAAAGAACCCGTGTAAATTCCCATTAACTGCTATCGAAAAAGAAGAAGTGGTTATGCACTCCATTATCCACTGAATCATCTTATCGTGGAAACCATACCCAAAAAGAATATCACGTATGAAGTCCCAACTGACCGTATCATAGGCTTTCTGGATATCAACTTTAAAAGCACATCTAGGCGGACCTGTATTAGTGTGGTAATTATGCATTAATTCTTGGGTCAAAAGGATATTATCAGAAATCCTACGCCCAGGCACAAACGCTGACTGATTAATATCAATTAACGACTCCAACCCCTTCATCATACGAACCGAGATAATCTTGGTAATGCATTTATATAAAGTGTTGCAGCACGAGATGGGACGAAAATCATTCGGAGTCACAATATTAGTCACTTTAGGAATAAGGGCAATAATGGTGTGGTTTACCTGTTTAAGGAGACTTCCTCTGCTGAAAAATTCACGAACCGCCAAACACACATCTTTCCCAACAATATCCCAAGAACTCTTGAAAAAGGCCGAGGAAAAACCATCAGGTCCCGGCGCTTTGGAATTCTCAATAGAGAAAACCGCATCCTTGATTTCCAAATCGGAGATAGGTCTAATCATAAACTCCGCCTGGGAGGCCGAGAGTTTAGTAGTAAACATCTGATTATCCAGTTTCCTCAATGGTTTCAAATCAGAGCCAAAGATGTTCGTAAAATGATTAACAAACACCGAAGGAACATCCAACCCCTCAAATAAACGGCCCTGAGCATCACTTATAATATCAATGCGACCCCTATGGTTTCGCATTTTCAAGGAATTGTGAAAGTATGCAGTGTTAGAGTCACCAAGCTTTAACCAATCAACTTTAGCCTTTTGTTTAAGGAATTCTTCCTCATCCTTAGCCGCCTCATGATAAGCCTTAAGATAATTACTCTGTTCCCGAATCAACTCCAAATTAGTAGGGTCAGTGTCAAGGCGGGTTTGACAAGCATCCAGACGGGTTCTTAGGTCAGTAACTTTCTTATGGAGATTGCCTTGCCGGTACAGCAAAGAACGAATAGGGTGTTTTAAGTTCTGGAGTTTCTTTACCACGCGAAACATGTGATACCCGTTCACCTCAATATTCCAGCCTTTAGCAATAATATCATGATAACCCGGTTTTTCAATCAAGAAATTAGGGAATTTAAACGGTTTAGGCTTACCTTTAATAAGAGAGGGGAATTTCAAAAGACATGGAGAGTGGTCTGAAATCCGGTACGGAAGGAACACCGCCGAAGAATCATTAAAAATCTCCAAGAATTTAGAGTTTCCCATCACCCTATCAAGCTTTTTAAAATGGCCCATACCCGTTTTCGGTTTATTGCTCCAAGTGTATTTGAGTCCGACCCCCTTTATATCCTCAACTTCAATGTTGTTAACACAATCACGAAAATCAATCATTCCAGTAGAAATTTTGGAAGAACCATGCAAGCTGTCTTCCAAACTAAGAGCACAATTAAAATCACCAAGTAAAGCCCAAGGTTTATCACGAGTGAGTTGTTTATGAACAAGAAGATTACGCCATAACTCCCTTCTTTTCAAATAACAATTCTCAGCATACACGAAAGAACCATACATCACCTTGCAATCAAGCTTAAACTTTAACTGAACGTGAAGAACCTGATTCGAATAATCAATAACCATAAGATCAACCAAATCCGTATTCCACCCCACAATAATCCGAGTACCTTTATCACAAACACTACCATTGCTGGTCCAATCCCAATTATTACAGATCTTCTTACAAACATCAAAAACCGCATTTAATTTGACGTGAGACTCAAGAATAGCGCATACCTGAATATTATTATCTTGTATTACCTTACGAACCTCTTTTTGTTTAAGAGGGCGGTTCAACCCTCTTATATTCCAAGTGGCGATGGTACCCATTAAACACCCAATTCACCGGGTGTGCTTGCACCCTCAGAAAAAACATCCGCTTTCATAGCTTTAGCCACATCCGTAAACAACTCCTCCACATCATCATCATCTTCATCACTTTCCGACTCGTCCGCCAACTTACCAAACCTGTTACTGGTTTGGACAGTATGATTTTCCTTTAACTGGACCCCCTTAGCCATGGAAGTTGTAGGTTTACCCACAGGATAATTATTGTCTTGTTCTTGAGCGGATGGTTTATTTATAGTTTGTGGCACAGCAGGTTTAACCACCGGTCGGTAGACAAGATTATGTTTCTTGATTTGCGTATTAACTTTTTTCTTTCCCTTCACCCTCTGGAAACCATCATCATTAGTGACTTTCGTTTGTTCGTCATTTAACTTTCTATCGTGAACTTGTTTCGGGCACTGGGCGTTCGAATGGCCAAACACCTCACATAAAGAACATCTGGGGGGCTCCCAATCATATTCAACTTTAATCTCCGAGATCTTATTTGTCTCCCCCCACGTATCCGGAACAGCAACAACAAGCTTCCTTTTAATCTCCTGATTTGCATGGAGCTCAACCTGTACTCTAGCAAAACTACTTCTTCCCCACGATTCCTTACACATATTAGCAGTATAAGAGTCCATACTTATCGGATCCCCAATTCTTGACGCGAGCATACTTAGACCCTCCTCAGTAAAGGCACCCAGGGGAATGTTTTGTAATTTGACCCAAACCGGAACAGACCGTACATCCTCCTTCTCCAAATCTGACTCCATAGTCCAAATTTGGAGAATAATGGGAACATTCCTAATCATCCAAGGACCATCCTCAATCAACTTCATCATCCCAGCTTCCGTATGGAACTTGAAAAAGAAAAACCCTTTCGCATTCATCATTAGTCTCGTAAGCCCATATTTGTTCCAATTTTTCTTAGCAAAATCCTCAACAACCGGAAAAGGGAGTCTATTACCCAAAAAATAGCCAAACAAAGTATTATTAAACCTCTCTTTAACTTTCTTGACAGAATCAACCGGTATAACCACATCAACTCCATCCATCGTTGATTCAACATTTACTTTTCTTAAAGTTGCCTTCGATGTTTTGTTTTCAAGTTGAACAACACTCATGTAGGAAGGCTTTGAATTTTCCATATGTTTTTCCTTCCCTACATCCCTCTGAATATTAGACGATTCAGCTCCAACCACCTTATTTTCGTTCGGAACAAAAGCTGAACAACCCTTATCTTGTTGACTCTTTAGCGAACCTGATCCAATACCCTTGTTATCGCTCAAGCAACCACTAGCTTTGTTCCCCACGGCTGAACAACCACCAACATTATGGATAACGTCATTTAACGGAGCAGTGAATGTAGTGTTTGCAGCAAACGAACCAAAAGAACCCGTAACATTAGGGTTTCCCGAAGAACCAGTTTTCAGAACCCCCCTACGAGGGGGAGCCCCATCAATGTTCGTTACCCGATTCGCTGGAAACCCATGTATAACCTGATCAACAGAACCAATGCCACCCTTATTCTCCATGCAACCCCAATAAAAATCCAGCCAAGATACCCCAAAATCAATATCAAGATCAAGATCAATAAATAAGGAAACACGAATCAGCCAAGATCAAATCAAATCAAGAACAATATCTCACTCACAATAAACCAAATCAGCCAAGAACAAGATCAAAAACAAGAATCGGCCAAACCAATATCAAGATCAAGATCAAGAACAAGGTCCGCCAATAACAAGATCAAGATCAAGATCAGGAGCAAGATTCAGCCAAGAACAAGATCTCACGTAACAGCCAAGAACGAAGAAACCAAGAACAAGATCAAGAACCAATAACAAGAACCTTAATCCAGCCGAATCCAAGAAACCCAAGCCAGCCGAATCCAAGGAACCAAGAGGAGAATGGAACCTTAATCCAAATCTGCCCAAAGATCCAAGATCTAACAACCCCAAGAACGAACAAGATCAAGAAACAAGAAACAACCCTAACCTTGAAAACCACAAGATCCTTAATCAATTAATAGGGTGTTATCGATCTAACTAAACTATAACAATAGCCGTGATCAATAACAAACCTACTAAGCAATCAGAACCAAGGATTGGAACAAGATTAGAGCAACAAAAAACCCAAGGAAAGCCAAAAAAAAAGTAAGGAGAAGATGTTAGTGTTAGATAAAATGTAAATCTTTGTATATAAACAACAAAACCGAAAACAAAACTTAAATGATTTATGAGAGGTTAAAGCCTGAAAATTTGAGAATTTGAGATTTATATAGTCGAAAAATCGTACATGAACCACCATGATTTGACAATATAACACTAAAAATTCTATAAAACGCCATATTGGTGTCTAAACATGTGTACGAACCACCGCAACATTTTCTTGTTGTCGACTGAAATAACGATAATAACACAATAAATCGAGATACAACGTCATGTCAAAACACTAGTCCACGAACCACCGTAGTACTATTGTCTTGACACCAAAAATTTAGGATGGCGACCGGAACGCTCGCATTTCTTGATTATGAATCCTAGAATTAGTAAGGAGAATATGTTAGTGTTAGATAAAATGTAAATCTTTGTACATAAACAACAAACTGAAAACAAAACGTAAATGATTTATGAGAGGTTAATGCCTGAAAATTTGAGATTTTGAGATTTATATAGTCGAAAAATCGTACATGAACCAACATGATTTGATAATCCAACACTAAAAATTCTATAAAACACCATATTGGAGTCTAAACATGTGGACGAACCACCGCAACATTTTCATGTTTTCGACTGAAATAACGATAATAACACAATAAATCGAGATACAACGTCATGTCAAAACACTAGTCCACGAACCACCGTAGTACTATTGTTTTGACACCAAAAATTTAGGATGGCGACCGGAACGCTCGCATTTCTTGATTATGAATCCTTGAATTAGTAAGGAGAAGATGTTATTGTTAGATAAAATGTAAATCTTTATATATAAGCAACGAAACCGAAAACAAAACGTAAATGATTTATGAGAGGTTAAAGCCTGAAAATTTGAGATTTTGAGATTTATATAGTCGAAAAATCGTACATGACCAACCATGATTTGATAATCCAACACTAAAAATTCTATAAAACACCATATTGGAGTCTAAACATACAACCACCGCAACATTTTCATGTTTTCGACTGAAATAACGATAATAACACAATAAATCGAGATACAACGTCATGTCAAAACACTAGTCCACGAACCACCGTAGTACTATTGTTTTGACACCAAAAATTTAGGATGGCGACCGGAACGCTCGCATTTCTTGATTATGAATCCTAGAATTAGTAAGGAGAAGATGTTAGTGTTAGATAAAATGTAAATCTTTGTATATAAACAACAAAACCGAAAACAAAACGTAAATGATTTATGAGACGTTAAAGCCTGAAAATTTGAGATTTGGAGATTTATATAGTCGAAAAATCGTACATGAACCACCATGATTTGATAATCCAACACTAAAAACTCTATAAAACACCAGTCCAAACATGTGTACGAACCACCGCAACATTTTCTTGTTTTCGACTGAAATAACGATAATAACACATTAAATCTAGATACAACGTCATGTCAAAACACTAGTCCACGAACCACCGTAGTACTATTGTTTTGACACCAAAAAATTAGGATGGCGACCGGAACGCTATCATTTCTTGATTATGAATCCTAGAATTAGTAAGGAGAAGATGTAGTGTTAGATAAAACGTAAATCTTTGTATATAAACAACAAAACCGAAAACAAAACGTAAATGATTTATGAGAGGTTAAAGCCTGAAAATTTGAGAATTTGAGATTTATATAGTCGAAAAATCGTACATGAACCACCATGATTTGACAATATAACACTAAAAATTCTATAAAACGCCATATTGGTGTCTAAACATGTGTACGAACCACCGCAACATTTTCTTGTTGTCGACTGAAATAACGATAATAACACAATAAATCGAGATACAACGTCATGTCAAAACACTAGTCCACGAACCACCGTAGTACTATTGTCTTGACACCAAAAATTTAGGATGGCGACCGGAACGCTCGCATTTCTTGATTATGAATCCTAGAATTAGTAAGGAGAATATGTTAGTGTTAGATAAAATGTAAATCTTTGTACATAAACAACAAACTGAAAACAAAACGTAAATGATTTATGAGAGGTTAATGCCTGAAAATTTGAGATTTTGAGATTTATATAGTCGAAAAATCGTACATGAACCAACATGATTTGATAATCCAACACTAAAAATTCTATAAAACACCATATTGGAGTCTAAACATGTGGACGAACCACCGCAACATTTTCATGTTTTCGACTGAAATAACGATAATAACACAATAAATCGAGATACAACGTTATGTCAAAACACTAGTCCACGAACCACCGTAGTACTATTGTTTTGACACCAAAAATTTAGGATGGCGACCGGAACGCTCGCATTTCTTGATTATGAATCCTTGAATTAGTAAGGAGAAGATGTTATTGTTAGATAAAATGTAAATTTTATATATAAGCAACGAAACCGAAAACAAAACGTAAATGATTTATGAGAGGTTAAAGCCTGAAAATTTGAGATTTTGAGATTTATATAGTCGAAAAATCGTACATGACCAACCATGATTTGATAATCCAACACTAAAAATTCTATAAAACACCATATTGGAGTCTAAACATGTGTACGAACCACCGCAACATTTTCTTGTTTTCGACTGAAATAACGATAATAACACAATAAATCGAGATACAACGTCATGTCAAAACACTAGTCCACGAACCACCGTAGTACTATTGTTTTGACACCAAAAAATTAGGATGGCGACCGGAACGCTATCATTTCTTGATTATGAATCCTAGAATTAGTAAGGAGAAGATGTAGTGTTAGATAAAACGTAAATCTTTGTATATAAACAACAAAACCGAAAACAAAACGTAAATGATTTATGAGAGGTTAAAGCCTGAAAATTTGAGAATTTGAGATTTATATAGTCGAAAAATCGTACATGAACCACCATGATTTGACAATATAACACTAAAAATTCTATAAAACGCCATATTGGTGTCTAAACATGTGTACGAACCACCGCAACATTTTCTTGTTGTCGACTGAAATAACGATAATAACACAATAAATCGAGATACAACGTCATGTCAAAACACTAGTCCACGAACCACCGTAGTACTATTGTCTTGACACCAAAAATTTAGGATGGCGACCGGAACGCTCGCATTTCTTGATTATGAATCCTAGAATTAGTAAGGAGAATATGTTAGTGTTAGATAAAATGTAAATCTTTGTACATAAACAACAAACTGAAAACAAAACGTAAATGATTTATGAGAGGTTAATGCCTGAAAATTTGAGATTTTGAGATTTATATAGTCGAAAAATCGTACATGAACCACCATGATTTGATAATCCAACACTAAAAATTCTATAAAACACCATATTGGAGTCTAAACATGTGGACGAACCACCGCAACATTTTCATGTTTTCGACTGAAATAACGATAATAACACAATAAATCGAGATACAACGTCACGTCAAAACACTAGTCCACGAACCACCGTAGTACTATTGTTTTGACACCAAAAATTTAGGATGGCGACCGGAACGCTCGCATTTCTTGATTATGAATCCTTGAATTAGTAAGGAGAAGATGTTATTGTTAGATAAAATGTAAATCTTTATATATAAGCAACGAAACCGAAAACAAAACGTAAATGATTTATGAGAGGTTAAAGCCTGAAAATTTGAGATTTTGAGATTTATATAGTCGAAAAATCGTACATGACCAACCATGATTTGATAATCCAACACTAAAAATTCTATAAAACACCATATTGGAGTCTAAACATGTGTACGAACCACCGCAACATTTTCTTGTTTTCGACTGAAATAACGATAATAACACAATAAATCGAGATACAACGTCATGTCAAAACACTAGTCCACGAACCACCGTAGTACTACTGTTTTGCCACCAAAAATTAAGGATGGCGACCGAACGCTCGCATTTCTTGATTTTGAATCCTAGAATTAGTAAGGAGAAGATGTTAGTTTTAGATAAAATGTAAATCTTTGTATATAATCAACAAAACCGAAAACAAAACGTAAATGATTTATGAGAGGTTAAAGCCTGAAAATTTGAGATTTTGAGATTTATATAGTCGAAAAATCGTACATGACCAACCATGATTTGATAATCCGACACTAAAAATTCTATAAAACGCCATATTGGAGTCTAAACATGTGTACGAACCACCGCAACATTTTCATGTTTTCGACTGAAATAACGATAATAACACAATAAATCGATATACAACGTCATGTCAAAACACTAGTCCACGAACCACCGTATTACTACTGTTTTGACACCAAAAATTTTGGATGGCGACCGGAACGCTCGCATTTCTTGATTATGAATCCTAGAATTAGTAAGGAGAAGATGTTAGTGTTAGATAAAATGTAAATCTTTGTATATAAACAACAAAACCGAAAACAAAACATAAATGATTTATGAGACGTTAAAGCCTGAAAATTTGAGATTTTGAGATTTATATAGTCGAAAAATCGTACATGAACCACCATGATTTGATAATCCAACACTAAAAATACTATAAAACACCATATTGGAGTCTAAACATGTGTACGAACCACCGCAACATTTTCTTGTTTTCGACTGAAATAACGATAATAACAAAATAAATCGAGATACAGCGTCATGTCAAAACACTAGTCCACGAACCACCGTAGTACTATTGTTTTGACACCAAAAATTTAGGATGGCGACCGGAACGCTCGCATTTCTTGATTTTGAATCCTAGAATTAGTAAGGAGAAGATGTTTTTTGGGTAAAATGTAAATCTTTGTACATAAACAACAAAACAGAAAACAAAACGTAAATGATTTATGAGAGGTTAAAGCCTGAAAATTTGAGATTTTGAGATTTATATAGTCGAAAAATCGTACATGACCAACCATGATTTGATAATCCAACACTAAAAATTCTATAAAACACCATATTGGAGTCTAAACATGTGTACGAACCACCGCAACATTTTCTTGTTTTCGACTGAAATAACGATAATAACACAATAAATCGAGATACAACGTCATGTCAAAACACTAGTGCACGAACCACCGTAGTACTATTGTTTTGACACCAAAAATTTAGGATGGCGACCGGAAAGCTCGCATTTCTTGATTATGAATCCTAGAATTAGTTAGGAGAAGATGTAGTGTTAGATAAAATGTAAATCTTTGTATATAAACAACAAAACCGAAAACAAAACGTAAATGATTTATGAGAGGTTAAAGCCTGAAAATTTGAGAATTTGAGATTTATATAGTCGAAAAATCGTACATGAACCACCATAATTTGACAATACAACACTAAAAATTCTATAAAACGCCATATTGGTGTCTAAACATGTGTACGAACCACCGCAACATTTTCTTGTTGTCGACTGAAATAACGATAATAACACAATAAATCGAGATACAACGTCATGTCAAAACACTAGTCCACGAACCACCGTAGTACTATTGTCTTGACACCAAAAATTTAGGATGGCGACCGGAACGCTCGCATTTCTTGATTATGAATCCTAGAATTAGTAAGGAGAATATGTTAGTGTTAGATAAAATGTAAATCTTTGTACATAAACAACAAAACCGAAAACAAAACGTAAATGATTTATGAGAGGTTAAAGCCTGAAAATTTGAGATTTTGAGATTTATATAGTCGAAAAATCGTACATGAACCACCATGATTTGATAATACAACACTAAAAATTCTATAAAACACCATATTGGAGTCTAAACATGTGTACGAACCACCGCAACATTTTCATGTTTTCGACTGAAATAACGATAATAACACAATAAATCGAGATACAACGTCATGTCAAAACACTAGTCCACGAACCACCGTAGTACTATTGTTTTGACACCAAAAATTTAGGATGGCGACCGGAACGCTCGCAATTCTGGATTATGAATCCTAGAATTAGTAAGGAGAAGATGTTAGTGTTAGAAAAAATGTAAATCTTTGTATATAAACAACTAAACCGAAAACAAAACGTAAATAATTTATGAGACGTTAAAGCCTGAAAATTTGAGATTTTGAGATTTATATAGTCGAAAAATCGTACATGAACCACCATGATTTGATAATCCAACACTAAAAATACTATAAAACACCATATTGGAGTCTAAACATGTGTACGAACCACCGCAACATTTTCTTGTTTTCGACTGAAATAACGATAATAACACAATAAATCGAGATACAAGGTCATGTCAAAACACTAGTGCACGAACCACCGTAGTACTATTGTTTTAACACCAAAAATTTTGGATGGCGACCGGAACGCTCGCATTTCTTGATTATGAATCCTTGAATTAGTAAGGAGAAGATGTTAGTGTTAGATAAAATGTAAATCTTTATATATAAGCAACGAAACCGAAAACAAAACGTAAATGATTTATGAAAGGTTAAAGCCTGAAAATTTGAGATTTTATGATTTATATAGTCGAAAAATCGTACATGACCAACCATGATTTGATAATCCAACACTAAAAATTCTATAAAACACCATATTGGAGTCTAAACATGTGTACGAACCACCGCAACATTTTCTTGTTTTCGACTGAAATAACGATAATAACACAATAAATCGAGATACAACGTCATGTCAAAACACTAGTCCACGAACCACCGTAGTACTATTGTTTTGACACCAAAAATTTAGGATAGCGACCGGAACGCTCGCATTTCTTGATTATGAATCCTAGAATTAGTAAGGAGAAGATGTAGTGTTAGATAAAATGTAAATCTTTGTATATAAACAACAAAATCGAAAACAAAACGTAAATGATTTATGAGAGGTTAAAGCCTGAAAATTTAAGAATTTGAGATTTATATAGTTGAAAAATCGTACATGAACCACCATGATTTGACAATACAACACTAAAAATTCTATAAAACGCCATATTGGAGTCTAAACATGTGTACGAACCACCGCAACATTTTCTTGTTTTCGACTGAAATAACGATGATAACACAATAAATCGAGATACAACGTCATGTCAAAACACTAGTCCACGAACCACCGTAGTACTATTGTCTTGACACCAAAAATTTAGGATGGCGACCGGAACGCTCGCATTTCTTGTTTATGAATCCTTGAATTAGTAAGGAGAAGATGTTAGTGTTAGATAAAATGTAAATCTTTATATATAAGCAACGAAACCGAAAACAAAACGTAAATGATTTATGAGAGGTTAAAGCCTGATAATTTGAGATTTTGAGATTTATATAGTCGAAAAATCGTACATGACAAACCATGATTTGATAATACAACACTAAAAATTCTATAAAACACCATATTGGAGTCTAAACATGTGTACGAACCACCGCAACATTTTCTTGTTTTCAACTGAAATAACGATAATAACACAATAAATCGAGATACAACGTCATGTCAAAACACTAGTCCACGAACCACCGTAGTACTATTGTTTTGACACCAAAAATTTAGGATGGCGACCGGAACGCTCGCAATTCTGGATTATGAATCCTAGAATTAGTAAGGAGAAGATGTTAGTGTTAGAAAAAATGTAAATCTTTGTATATAAACAACTAAACCGAAAACAAAACGTAAATAATTTATGAGACGTTAAAGCCTGAAAATTTGAGATTTTGAGATTTATATAGTCGAAAAATCGTACATGAACCACCATGATTTGATAATCCAACACTAAAAATACTATAAAACACCATATTGGAGTCTAAACATGTGTACGAACCACCGCAACATTTTCTTGTTTTCGACTGAAATAACGATAATAACACAATAAATCGAGATACAAGGTCATGTCAAAACACTAGTGCACGAACCACCGTAGTACTATTGTTTTAACACCAAAAATTTTGGATGGCGACCGGAACGCTCGCATTTCTTGATTATAAATCCTTGAATTAGTAAGGAGAAGATGTTAGTGTTAGATAAAATGTAAATCTTTATATATAAGCAACGAAACCGAAAACAAAACGTAAATGATTTATGAAAGGTTAAAGCCTGAAAATTTGAGATTTTATGATTTATATAGTCGAAAAATCGTACATGACCAACCATGATTTGATAATCCAACACTAAAAATTCTATAAAACACCATATTGGAGTCTAAACATGTGTACGAACCACCGCAACATTTTCTTGTTTTCGACTGAAATAACGATAATAACACAATAAATCGAGATACAACGTCATGTCAAAACACTAGTCCACGAACCACCGTAGTACTATTGTTTTGACACCAAAAATTTAGGATGGCGACCGGAACGCTCGCATTTCTTGATTATGAATCCTAGAATTAGTAAGGAGAAGATGTAGTGTTAGATAAAATGTAAATCTTTGTATATAAACAACAAAATCGAAAACAAAACGTAAATGATTTATGAGAGGTTAAAGCCTGAAAATTTAAGAATTTGAGATTTATATAGTTGAAAAATCGTACATGAACCACCATGATTTGACAATACAACACTAAAAATTCTATAAAACGCCATATTGGAGTCTAAACATGTGTACGAACCACCGCAACATTTTCTTGTTTTCGACTGAAATAACGATGATAACACAATAAATCGAGATACAACGTCATGTCAAAACACTAGTCCACGAACCACCGTAGTACTATTGTCTTGACACCAAAAATTTAGGATGGCGACCGGAACGCTCGCATTTCTTGTTTATGAATCCTTGAATTAGTAAGGAGAAGATGTTAGTGTTAGATAAAATGTAAATCTTTATATATAAGCAACGAAACCGAAAACAAAACGTAAATGATTTATGAGAGGTTAAAGCCTGATAATTTGAGATTTTGAGATTTATATAGTCGAAAAATCGTACATGACAAACCATGATTTGATAATACAACACTAAAAATTCTATAAAACACCATATTGGAGTCTAAACATGTGTACGAACCACCGCAACATTTTCTTGTTTTCAACTGAAATAACGATAATAACACAATAAATCGAGATACAAGGTCATGTCAAAACACTAGTCCACGAATTAGTAAGGAGAAGATATTTTTTGGGTAAAATGTAAATCTTTGTACATAAACAACAAAACAGAAAACAAAACGTAAATGATTTATGAGAGGTTAAAGCCTGAAAATTTGAGATTTTGAGATTTATATAGTCGAAAAATCGTACATGAACCACCATGATTTGATAATCCAACACTAAAAATTCAATAAAACATCATATTGGAGTCTAAACATGTGTACAAACCACCGCAACATTTTTTTTGTTTTCGACTGAAATAACGATAATAACAAAATAAATCGAGATACAACGTCATGTCAAAACACTAGTCCACAAACCACCGTAGTACTATTGTTTTGACACCAAAAATTTAGGATGGCGACCGGAACGCTCGCATTTCTTGATTTTGAATCCTAGAATTAGTAAGGAGAAGATGTTAGTTTTAGATAAAATGTACATCTTTGTATATAATCAACAAAACCGAAAACAAAACGTAAATGATTTTTGAGAGGTTAATGCCTGAAAATTTGAGATTTGGAGATTTATATAGTCGAAAAATCGTACATGAACCACCATGATTTGATAATCCAACACTAAAAACACTATAAAACACCAGTCCAAACATGTGTACGAACCACCGCAACATTTTCTTGTTTTCGACTGAAATAACGATAATAACACATTAAATCTAGATACAACGTCATGTCAAAACACTAGTCCACGAACCACCGTAGTACTATTGTTTTGACACCAAAAATTTAGGATGGCGACCGGAACGCTCGCAATTCTGGATTATGAATCCTAGAATTAGTAAGGAGAAGATGTTAGTGTTAGAAAAAATGTAAATCTTTGTATATAAACAACTAAACCGAAAACAAAACGTAAATAATTTATGAGACGTTAAAGCCTGAAAATTTGAGATTTTGAGATTTATATAGTCGAAAAATCGTACATGAACCACCATGATTTGATAATCCAACACTAAAAATACTATAAAACACCATATTGGAGTCTAAACATGTGTACGAACCACCGCAACATTTTCTTGTTTTCGACTGAAATAACGATAATAACACAATAAATCGAGATACAAGGTCATGTCAAAACACTAGTGCACGAACCACCGTAGTACTATTGTTTTAACACCAAAAATTTTGGATGGCGACCGGAACGCTCGCATTTCTTGATTATGAATCCTTGAATTAGTAAGGAGAAGATGTTAGTGTTAGATAAAATGTAAATCTTTATATATAAGCAACGAAACCGAAAACAAAACGTAAATGATTTATGAAAGGTTAAAGCCTGAAAATTTGAGATTTTATGATTTATATAGTCGAAAAATCGTACATGACCAACCATGATTTGATAATCCAACACTAAAAATTCTATAAAACACCATATTGGAGTCTAAACATGTGTACGAACCACCGCAACATTTTCTTGTTTTCGACTGAAATAACGATAATAACACAATAAATCGAGATACAACGTCATGTCAAAACACTAGTCCACGAACCACCGTAGTACTATTGTTTTGACACCAAAAATTTAGGATGGCGACCGGAACGCTCGCATTTCTTGATTATGAATCCTAGAATTAGTAAGGAGAAGATGTAGTGTTAGATAAAATGTAAATCTTTGTATATAAACAACAAAATCGAAAACAAAACGTAAATGATTTATGAGAGGTTAAAGCCTGAAAATTTAAGAATTTGAGATTTATATAGTTGAAAAATCGTACATGAACCACCATGATTTGACAATACAACACTAAAAATTCTATAAAACGCCATATTGGAGTCTAAACATGTGTACGAACCACCGCAACATTTTCTTGTTTTCGACTGAAATAACGATGATAACACAATAAATCGAGATACAACGTCATGTCAAAACACTAGTCCACGAACCACCGTAGTACTATTGTCTTGACACCAAAAATTTAGGATGGCGACCGTAACGCTCGCATTTCTTGTTTATGAATCCTTGAATTAGTAAGGAGAAGATGTTAGTGTTAGATAAAATGTAAATCTTTATATATAAGCAACGAAACCGAAAACAAACGTAAATGATTTATGAGAGGTTAAGCCTGATAATTTGAGATTTTGAGATTTATATAGTCGAAAAATCGTACATGACAAACCATGATTTGATAATACAACACTAAAAATTCTATAAAACACCATATTGGAGTCTAAACATGTGTACGAACCACCGCAACATTTTCTTGTTTTCAACTGAAATAACGATAATAACACAATAAATCGAGATACAAGGTCATGCCAAAACACTAGTCCACGAATTAGTAAGGAGAAGATATTTTTTGGGTAAAATGTAAATCTTTGTACATAAACAACAAAACAGAAAACAAAACGTAAATGATTTATGAGAGGGTTAAAGCCTGAAAATTTGAGATTTTGAGATTTATATAGTCGAAAAATCGTACATGAACCACCATGATTTGATAATCCAACACTAAAAATTCAATAAAACATCATATTGGAGTCTAAACATGTGTACAAACCACCGCAACATTTTTTTTGTTTTCGACTGAAATAACGATAATAACAAAATAAATCGAGATACAACGTCATGTCAAAACACTAGTCCACAAACCACCGTAGTACTATTGTTTTGACACCAAAAATTTAGGATGGCGACCGGAACGCTCGCATTTCTTGATTTTGAATCCTAAAATTAGTAAGGAGAAGATGTTAGTTTTAGATAAAATGTACATCTTTGTATATAATCAACAAAACCGAAAACAAAACGTAAATGATTTTTGAGAGGTTAATGCCAGAAAATTTGAGATTTTGAGATTTATATAGTCGAAAAATCGTACATGAACCACCATGATTTGATAATCCAACACTAAAAATTCTATAAAACACCATATTGGAGTCTAAACATGTGTACGAACCACGCAACATTTTCTTGTTTTCGAGTGAAATAACGATAATAACACAATAAATCGAGATACAACGTTATGTCAAAACACTAGTCCACGAACCACCGTAGTACTATTGTTTTGACACCAAAATTTAGGATGGCGACCGGAACGCTCGCATTTCTGGATTATGAATCCTAGAATTAGTAAGGAGAAGATGTTAGTGTTAGATAAAATGTGAATCTTTGTATATAAACAACTAAACCGAAAACAAAACGTAAATGATTTATGAGAGGTTAAAGCCTGAAAATTTGAGATTTTGAGATTTATATAGTCGAAAAATCGTACATGAACCACCATGATTTGATAATCCAACACTAAAAATTCTATAAAACACCATATTGGAGTCTAAAAAAGTGTACGAACTACCGCAACATTTCATGTTTCCGACTGAAATAACGTTAATAACACAATAAATCGAGATACAACGTCATGTCAAAACACTAGTCCAAGGACCACCGTAGTACGATTGTTTTGACACCAAAAATTTAGTATGGCGACCGGAACGCTCGCATTTCTGGATTATGAATCCTAGAATTAGTAAGGAGAAGATGTTAGTGTTAGATAAAATGTAAATCTTTGTATATAAACAACAAAACCGAAAACAAAACGTAAATGATTTATGAGAGGTTAAAGCCTGAAAATTTGAGATTTTGAGATTTATATAGTCGAAAAATCGTACATAAACCACCATGATTTGATAATCCAACACTAAAAATTCTATAAAACACCATATTGGAGTCTAAAGATGTGTACGAACCACCGCAACATTTTCTTTTTTTCGACTGAAATAACGATAATAACACAATAAATCGAGATACAACGTCATGTCAAAACACTATTCCACGAACCACCGTAGTACTATTGTTTTGACACCAAAAATTTAGGATGGCGACCGGAACGCTCGCATTTCTTGATTTTGAATCCTAGAATTAGTAAGGAGAAGATGTTAGTGTTAGATAAAATGTAAATCTTTGTATATAAACAACAAAACCGAAAACAAAACGTAAATGATTTATGAGAGGTTAAAGCCTGAAAATTTGAGATTTTGAGATTTATATAGTCGAAAAATCGTACATGAACCACCATGATTTGATAATCCAACACTAAAAAATTCTATAAAACACCATATTGGAGTCTAAACATGTGTACGAACCACCGCAAAATTTTCATGTTTTCGAATGAAATAACGATAATAACACAATAAATCGAGATACAACGTCATGTCAAAACACTAGTCCACGAACCACCGTAGTACTATTCTTTTGACACCAAAAATTTAGGATGGCGACCGGAACGCTCGCATTTTTTGATTATGAATCCTAGAATTAGTAAGGAGAAGATGTTAGTGTTAGATAAAATGTAAATCTTTGTACATAAACAACAAAACCGAAAACAAAACGTAAATGATTTATGAGAGGTTAAAGCCTGAAAATTTGAGATTTATATAGTCGAAAAATCGTACATGAATCACCATGATTTGATAATCCAACACTAAAAATTCTATAAAACACCATATTGGAGTCTAAGCATGTGTACGAACCACCGCAAAATTTTCATGTTTTCGACTGAAATAACGATAATAACACAATAAATCGAGATACAACGTCATGTCAAAACACTAGTCCACGAACCACCGTACTACTATTGTTTTGACACCAAAAATTTAGGATGGCGACCGGAACGCTCGCATTTCTTGATTATGAATCCTAGAATTAGTAAGGAGAAGATGTTAGTGTTAGATAAAATGCAAATCTTTATATATAAACAACGAAACCGAAAACAAAACGTAAATGATTTATGAGAGGTTAAAGCCTGAAAATTTGAGATTTTGAGATTTATATAGTCGAAAAATCGTACATGAACCACCAAGATTTGATAATTCATCGCTAAAAATTCTATAAAACACCATATTGGAGTCTAAACATGTGTACGAACCACCGCAAAATTTTCATGTTTTCGACTGAAATAACGATAATAACACAATAAATCGAGATACAACGTCATGTCAAAATACTATTCCACGAACCACCGTAATACTATTGTTTTGACACCAAAAATTTAGGATGGCGACCGGAACGCTCGCATTTTTTGATTATGAATCCTTGAATTAGTAAGGAGAAGATGTTAGTGTTAGATAAAATGTAAATCCTTGTATATAATCAACAAAACCTAAAACAAAACGTAAATGATTTATGAGAGGTTAAAGCCTGAAAATTTGAGATTTTGAAATTTATATAGTCGAAAAATCGTACATGAACCACCATGATTTGATAATCCAACACTAAAAATTCTATAAAACACCATATTGGAGTCTAAGCATGTGTACGAACCACCGCAAAATTTTCATGTTTTCGACTGAAATAACGATAATAACACAATAAATCGAGATACAACGTCATGTCAAAACACTAGTCCACGAACCACCGTAGTACTAATGTTTTGACACCAAAAATTTAGGATGGCGACCGGAACGCTCGCATTTCTTGATTATGAATCCTAGAATTAGTAAGGAGAAGATGTTTTTTGGGTAAAAGGGGGTTACCCAGGCTATATTAAAATTAAAAACTGGCGTAATGACAGAGTATCAAAACGGCAACAAAAAAACACAACCACAAACTAGACGAGAGGCATACCACTCGCTAGTCCAAAACACACTAAACACAGCCCATAAAACTACAAGAAAACCAAATAAACATTAGACTTCCAACGTAGCATTAGGCAGCTTCCAAACTTCCATCCACTTCCTTGAGCCCGAACGTAACCGACTCGAGAGAAGTTTCAATCTGACAATGCCCACTACCGCTTCAATGATCTGATTGCAATCCCTCTTTTGATTTTTGAATAGTCTTAAATTCCTTTCCTGCCAAATCAAGTAGCAACACGCAGCTAAAACAAGTTTAGCAGTAACCACATCCGCCGCTTTACAAGAAGTAAGAGACTCGTATTTCACCAAGATATCCCCCCAAAAATCAGAATAGGACTCAATCTTAGCAAAATCACAAACACCTTTCCAGACTTTAAGCGAAAACGAGCATCGAAAGAATAGATGATCATGAGAATCGGGTTGAGAATCACAAAACGGACATACCTGGCTGACATCAGTTCGGGTCTCCCAATACCTCACCTTATCCTGAGTTTTTAATCGATTCTTAATGATCAGCCACAATAAAAATGCATGCTTTGGAATACAGTTAGGATGCCATACAACATTACACCAAGTGACCTTGCGATCCTTAGTTCGAAAAGCATGCCAAATATCCTTAACAGAAAACTGAACAAACTTTCCATTCAAATCTTTGATCCAAACTTCATCATCTTTATGATTTTGAATTGAAGGAAACTGCACTGAATGAAAAATAGAATTCCATTCAACCGGCCACCTCCAAAAACCCTCTTCAACCAAATTTGAAACTTTGTCAGATAACGAAAAACCCTCCCGATGGATTGATCTAGTAGAAACCATATCAATCAGAGGACGCATAGCACACCAGTTATCATACCAGACATAAGTAGATTCACCGTTCCCTATTCGAAACCAGAAAAATTGTCTCACCATTTGCCGAATATGTAAGAGGTTTCTCCAAGTCCAAGACATATTACCCCGATTTTGGACAGCCCAGAAACTTACACCCCGCAGTTTATATGTATGAATCCATCTGACCCAAAGAGATTCCTTATTACTAAGCAACTTCCATATATGAGCAGACAAAAGCGCAACATTAAATTCGGAAAACCTTCGAATACCAAGACCACCTTCAGATTTAGGAAGGCATACAGCCTCCCAAGCCACTTTAGCTTTTCCCCGACAACTATCCCCATTAGACCATAAGAATCTTCTCATGAGTTTATCAATTTCAGTGATTAATTTAGCCGGAAGTAAGAACATCATACCCCAATAAATATGCATAGAAGAAATAACTGATTTAATTAATTGAAGCCTACCCGCAAAAGACAAACTCTTATTTTTCCAATCAGCTAACCTTCCTCGAACACGATCCACTAAAACCCGGCAATCCTTGTAAGAAAGACTTTTAGAAACCAGCGGTACACCAAGATACTTTACGGGCAAATTACCTTCAGCAAAAGGGGAGATATTTAGAATAGCTAGTTTGACATGGTTCAGAGTATTGCAGAAAAAAGCAGTACTCTTTGGTAAACTAGGAGCCAAACCCGACACATCCTTAAATTCCTCCAAACCTCCCATAATAACTTGAACTGACACCGGATCTGCATGGAGAAAAATGAAGAGATCATCCGCAAAACATAAATTAACAATGTCCAAGTCTTCACAATTCGGGTGATAAATAAAACCCCCAGAATTTCGAACCCTACGCTTCAAAATAAGAGTGAGAACCTCCATAACAAGAGTAAATAAATAGGGGGATAACGGGTCCCCTTGACGCAATCCATGTTTACCCACGAAGAAACCATGCGGAATGCCGTTCACCGAAACTGAGAAAGAGGACGAGGTAACACAAGTCATGATCCAATTGATCATTTTAGGATGAAACCCAAAACCATTTAAAATCCTCTTCAAGAACGACCAATCAACAGTGTCATAGGCTTTCTGAATATCTACTTTGAAAGCACATCGAGGCGTTCCACGATCAAGGTGGTATCTATGCATCAACTCCTGGGCGAGTAAAATGTTATCTGAAATACTCCTACCAGGAATAAAAGCCGATTGATTTATATCAACTATACCCTCCAACGAACCTTTAATACGATTTGCAATGATTTTAGTAATACATTTATACACCACATTGCAAAGAGATATAGGCCTATAATCTTTCGGATAACGAGCATTTCCCACCTTAGGTAATAAGGAGAGAATAGTATGATTAACTTCTTTAAGCAATCTCCCCGACATAAAGAAATCCTGCACCGCCAAAATCACTAAAGGACCAACAATATCCCACGAACTCTTAAAGAAAGCGGCTGAAATACCATCCGGACCGGGGGCTTTATCATCTCCAATATCAAACATAGCACCTCTAACCTCCTCACACGAAACGGGACCTACCATACTGTTAGCTTGAGTCGTCGAAAGTTTTGTACGAAAAAGATCTTGATCATCCAACTCAGACACCGTACCCATATTACCAAGAAAACCTTTAAAATAATTTACTAAAACTCTAGCAACATCCTCCCCATGAAACACATTTCCCGCCTCATTTTCAATACAATCGATCCGATTACGAGACTGATTAGCTTTGACAACTTTATGAAAATAAGCTGTATTCGACTCACCCAACTTTAGCCATTCCACCTTTGCCTTTTGTTTAAGAAAACGTTCCTCATCCAAAATAGCATCATTCAGCGCAAAAACTAACGCAGCATGATCCTCGCGCAAGATCTGATTAAACGGATCCGCATCAATACTCCTTTGAACAGAATCCACTTCCATCCGCAATTTATTAACTCTAGTATGGAGATTACCCTTGTCATATAACAGTTTACGAAGAGGTTTCTTCAAATTTTTCAGCTTTTTAATCAAAGAGAACATATAATAGCCCTCTACCTCTATATTCCAACCAGCCGTAACCACCTGTTTAAAACCTGGATGCGAAATTAGAACATTTGAAAACTTAAACGGCTTCGGACAGAACTTCTTGGACAACGGAATAGAAATAATAGCCGGCGTGTGGTCCGATATTCTATAAGGCAGAAACTCAACATAAGACCCCGGGAAAACATCATTGAAAACCTGGTTCCCCATTACTCTATCCAGCTTCTTCATTAGACCCGAATCACCCTTAGGTTTTTGGTTCCAAGTGTATTGAAGACCAGAAAATTTTAAATCTAAAATTTCCAGCTCTAGAATACAATCCTTAAGCTCAACCATCGAGATATTCCTCGAAGAGGAACTAGAAGTAGACTCATCCAGACTCATAATAGTATTAAAGTCCCCCATCACAATCCAAGGCTGATTATTTACAAAATTGTTATGAATCAGAAGATTTTGCCACAATTGACGCCTCAAAAGATACGAATTATGAGCATAAATAAAAGAAAAGAAAATTACTTTCCGATCAGCCTTAAGGGTAATTTGCGTATGAACCACTTGATCCGATTGAGAGAGAATCATCAAATCCATCACATTCGTATCCCATCCAACAATAACCCGAGAATACTTATCACAAACATTTCCATTCGAACTCCAGCTCCAATTACGAAATATCCTACTACAAATCCCATTCAAATTAGAAGGTTGAACATGCGATTCTAAAATAGCACATAACGAAATCTTATTTTCAGCTATAACCTGCCGAACCTCACTTTGTTTAGGGGAGCGGTTCACACCCCTCACATTCCAAGACATAGCATTAAACATTGGGAACCATTGAAACGGGAGTGCTTGCCCCCTCAGAATTTACCTTACAATTAATCTCATTAAAAACTTCCTCAATATCATCATCCGACTCTTCATTGAACCCATCCACATCTCCTATGGTTTCTGACAAAGGTGCAAAAGAATTTTCAATCCCTTTCATTTTATCAGAGTTCTGAATTTTTTTAACACGGTAAACGAATTTTGGCTTAGGTTTAGAGAGATGAACACCCTCAATAATCTTATGCTCACTACCACCAGCTTTTGATTTATGCTTTCGTTGAACTTGTTGGTATCCCTCCTCATCATTCCGATTCTTCTCTTTAACAATCTCCTTAACTTGTTTTGGACACTTCCTATCAGCATGGCCAAACGATTTACAAGTGCTACAATGAGGGGGTTTCCATTCATACTCAATCTCCACTGTTTGTTTAATGACACCCTCTCCGAGCAACGCTGGAATTCCAACCACTAAAGAATCTTTAAACTCATGATCAGCTTTCAATTCAATCAAAGCTCTAGCATAGCTACTACGACCCCAAGAATCAACACACATTGATGATGTATAAGAATCCAACATAATCGGATCACCAACCTTTGTGGCTAACATACTTAACCCATCCTCCGTATAAGCAACTAACGGCACATGATGCATTTTAACCCAAACCGGGACACGGGTAACTTCAGATTTACATAAAACAGTAAACGGGATCCATATATTTAAAATAAGAGGCATCGACCTGATTAGCCAAGGACCATGTTCCATAACTCTATCCATTCCCTCCTTTGAATCAAATTTAAAAAAGAAAAATCCATCCGCATTCATCATGCATCGTTGGATACCAAACTTTTTTTGGGTAAAAAGGGTTTGTACCCAGGCTATAATAAAAATAAAAAACTGGCGTAATGACAGAGTATCAAAACGGCAACAAAAAAACACAACCACAAAAACTAGACGAGAGGCATACCACTCGCTAGCCTAAAAACCCACTAAACACAGCCCAATAAACTACAAGAAAACAAAAAACATTAGACTTCTAATGTAGCATTAGGCAGCTTCCAAACTTCCATCCACTTCCTTGAGCTTGAACGAAACCGACTCGAGAGAAGTTTTAATCTGACAATGCCCACTACCGCATCAATGATCTGACTGCAATCCCTCTTTTGATTTTTGAATAGTCTTAAATTCCTTTCCTGCCAAATCAGGTAGCAACTCGCTGCTAAAACAAGTTTAGCAGTAACCACATCCGCCGATTTACTAGAAGCAAAAGACTCGTATTTCACCAAGATATCCCCCCACATATCAGAATATGAATCAATCTTAGCAAACTCACATACACCTTTCCAGACTTTGAGTGAAAGCGAGCAGCGAAAGAATAAATGACCATGAGAATCAGGTTGAACATCACACAGCGGACATACCTGGCTGACATCAGTTCGGTTCTCCCAATATCTTACCTTATCCTGAGTTTTTAAACGATTCTTAATGATCAGCCACAATAAAAAAGCGTGCTTAGGAATACAGTTAGGATACCATACAACATTAAACCAAGTGACCTTGCGATCCTTAGATCGAATCGCATGCCACATATCCTTAACAGAAAACTGAACAAACTTTCCATTCAAATCTTTGATCCAAACTTCATCATCTTTTTGATTTTGAATTGAAGGAAACTGCACAGAATGAAGAAAAGAATTCCATTCAACCGGCCACCTCCAAATACCCTCCTCAACTAAATTTGAAACTCTGTCAGATAAAGAAAAACCCTCCCGATGGATTGATCTAGTAGACACCATATCAATCAGAGGACGTGTAGTACACCAATTATCATACCAGACAGAAGTAGAGTCACCGTTCCCAATACGAAACCAGAAAAATTGTCTCACCATTTGCCGAATCTGTAAGAGGTTTCTCCAAATGCAAGACATATTACCCCGCTTTTGGACAGCCCAGAAGCTAATGCCCCGCAGTTTATAAGTATGAATCCATCTGACCCAAAGAGATTCCTTGTTACTAAGCAAATTCCATATATGAGCAGACAAAAGCGCAACATTAAACTCGGACAACCTTCGAATACCAAGACCACCTTCAAATTTAGGAAGGCAAACAGCCTCCCAAGCCACTTTAGCTTTTCCCCGGCAACAATCCCCATTAGACCAAAGGAATCTTCTCATGAGTTTTTCAATTTCAGTAATTAATTTTGCCGGAAGTAAAAACATTTTACCCCAGTAAATATGCATAGAAGAAATAACTGATTTAATTAATTGAAGCCTACCCGCAAAAGACAAACTTTTATTTTTCCAATCAGCTAACCTTCCTCGAACACGATCCACCAAAATCCGGCAATCCTTGTAATAAAGATTTTTTGAAACCAACGGAACACCAAGATATTTAACGGGTAAATTACCTTCAGCAAAAGGGGAGATGTTAAGAATATCTAGTTTGACATGGTTCAGAGTATTACAGAAAAAAGCAGTACTCTTTGGTAAACTAGGAGCCAAACCCGACACTTCCTTAAATTCCTCCAAGCCTCCCATAATAACTTGAACTGACACGGGATCTGCATGGAGAAAAATGAAGAGATCATCTGCAAAACATAAGTTAACAATATCCAAGTCTTCACATTTCGGGTGATAAATAAAACCCGCCGAATTTCGAACCCTACGCTTCAAAATAAGAGTTAGAACCTCCATAATTAGAGTAAATAAGTAAGGGGATAACGGGTCCCCTTGACGCAACCCACGTTTTCCCACGAAGAAACCATGCGGAACGCCATTCACCGAAACTGAGAAAGAGGACGAGGTTACACATGTCATGATCCAATTTATCATTATAGGATGAAACCCAAACCCACTTAAAATCCTCTTCAAGAACGACCAATCAACAGTGTCATAAGCTTTCTGAATATCCACTTTAAAAGCACACCGGGCTGCACCACGATCAAGGTGGTAGCTATGCATCAACTCCTGGGCCAGTAAAATGTTATCAGAAATATTCCTACCAGGAATAAAAGCCGATTGATTAATATCAACTAAATCCTCCAAATAACCTTTAATACGATTTGCAATAATTTTAGTAATACATTTATACACCACATTGCAAAGAGATATTGGCCTATAATCTTTCGGAAGACGAGCATTTCCCACCTTAGGTAATAATGAGAGAATAGTATGATTAACCTCTTTAAGCAATCTCCCCGAAATAAAGAAATCCTGCACCGCCAAAATCACTAACGGACCAACAATATCCCAAGAATTCTTAAAAAAAGCAGCTGAATAACCATCCGGACCAGGGGCTTTATCATCTCCAATATCAAACATAGCACCTCGAACCTCCTCAGACGAAACAGGCCCAACCATACTGTTAGCTTGAGTCGTCGAAAGTTTTGTGCGAAAAAGATGATGATCATCCAGATCAGAAACTGTTCCAATATTGCCAAGAAAGCCTTTAAAATAATTCACTAAAATTTTAGCAACATCCTCCCCATGGAAAACATTTCCCTCCTCATCTTCAATACAATCGATCCGATTACGAGACTGATTAGCTTTGACAACTTTATGAAAATAAGCTGTATTCGACTCACCCAACTCAAGCCACTCCACCTTTGCCTTCTGTTTAAGAAATCGTTCCTCATCCAAAATAGCATCATTCAACGCACTAACTAACACAGCTTGATCCTCGCGCAGAATCTGATTAAACAACCGGAAACGGGAGTCTTTTGTCCAAAAAGTAACCATACAAAGTATTTTCGTACCTTTCATTGACCTCCTTTATTGATGATTTCGGAAGAATGACATCCACACCTTCAATATTTGAATCCGACTCCAAGCACCTAAAGTTTATCTTCTTTTTCTCAGAATTACCAGTTTTGAGAACCCCGGCATATGAAGCTTTTGAACCACTATTTTCAACACCATCTTTCCTACCAGAATCGCCTTTGGGATCAGCAATCTTATCATCCTCCAAATCAACATTCAGATCATTAATATTTCGGGAAACACCTCCATTTTTGTTAACTGAATTTGGTAAAATAATATCCTGATTCATAGAATCATGAATATTATAAGAAACCCTAGCCACCTTTGTATTATGTGGAACCCTAGCCACCTTAGAATCAGCCGCCACATGAGTAGAAACATCATGATTATGTTTCTTAAGAATACTACGGATCGGAGCACCATCAATGTTCTTGACCTTTGTAACAAGATTGACCTCCTCTTTAGACTCCATACTCGGACATCAAAAGCACAAGAGAGGCTTAACTTCTGCCAAAAAAAAAGGACGAGAAAAAAACCAGAATCACAAGATCCAAATCACAAAGAACCAATGATCCTTAAAAGGTTAATAGAATTCGTACCAATCTAGCTGAACTATAGCAATAGCCGCGATCGGTAACAGACCTACTAAGCAATCAGAATCAAAGGGTATGATACGGATGAACGACAACGAAACCCTAATTCAAAAAAGAAACGATAGAGAAGATCGATGCACAGATTTGAATCAAGAAGAAAAGAAAAACCCTAATCGCCCATACTTGCCCATAATCGCCCAGAGAGAAAAACATTCATTTCCTGTTATTTATTTTATAAGGAGAAGATGTTAAACAGACATCACTTTATAAGATATTGTAGTGAGAAAGGTCTCATTCAAATGAAAAGTTTTGACACTAGTGACAACTTGGGTGACCTATTCACCAAGCCACTAGATATAACTAGATTCCACTTTCTCCTGAAAGTCTTGGGACTGGTCAACTCTGACGAAATCTGATTGAGGATGTGTGCTCATTGTGCTAACTGACTATTCTTATGAAGGTCTAGATGAGTGAGTTATGCTTGAGGTGTGAATCTGTGTTTATTGTTAACTGATTTGAACCTTATATGAAAATTGGTGTTACTTAGGTGTCTATGATACTTAGGTTTAAAGTCAGTGAATATGTATGATAGATATTAGGATAAGTGTGTGTACTTTTGGTTTGAAATGACCTATTTGTGTGCTTACCTAATGTCATGATTATGTGGATAATCTTATATGATGATATGATAAGGATAGGATAGACTATGCATAATCTGTCTTGAATGTACATTACGTTAAGTCTGATGTATGCAGCATGAGTAGGAAGCCAACATCAGAAGGATGTCAATTTCTGGGAGATAGGCTAGTGTCATGGCAATGAAAGAAGCAAACTACTGTGTCAATCTCAACTGCTGAAGCTAAGTACAATGCTGCATCAGCTTACTGTGCACATTTTTTTGGATTCAGAATCAACTGTTGGATTATGGCCTGAATTACTTAAATACCTCTATTTTTATTGATAATACTGCTGCTTTGTTCATTTTTAAGAATCTATTTCAACACTCTAAGACCAAGAACATTCAAATCAAACTTTGGTTTGTAAGAGATTGAAGTTAGAAAGGTCTCATTCAAATGAAAAGAGTTGACACTAGTGACAACTTGGCTGACCTATTCACCAAGCCACTAGATAGAACTAGATTCCACTTTCTCCTGAAAACCATGGAATGGTAAACTTTGATGAATTCTGATTGAGAATGTGTGCTCATAGTGCTAACAGACTATTCTTACGATGGTCTTGATGAGTGAGTTATGCTTGATGTGTGAATCTGTGTTTATTGTTAACTGATTTGTACCTTATTTGAAAATTTGTGTGACTTAGGTGTCTATGATACTTAGGTTTGAAGTCAGTGAATGTGTATGATATTAGGATAAGTGTGTGTACTTTTGGTTGGTAATGACCGATTTATGTGCTTACCTGATGTCTTTAATATGTGGATAATATTATATGATGATATTATTAGGATAGGATAGAATATGCATAATCTGTCTTGAATGTAAACTATGTTAAGTCTAATGTATGCAGCATGAGTAGGAAGTCAACATCAGAAGGATGTCAATTTCTGGGAGATAGGCTAGTGTCATGGCAATGCAAGAAGCAAACTACTGTGTCAATCTCAACTGCTGAAGCTAAATACATTGCTGCATCTGCCTGCTGTGCACAAGTTCCATCGATTCAGAATCAACTGCTGGATTATGGCCTGATTTACTTAATCACCCCTATTTTCATTGATAATACTGCTGCTTTGTTCATTGTTAAGAATCTAGTTCAACACTCAAAGACCAATTACATTGAAATCACACATCACTTTATAAGAGATTGTAGTGAGAAAGGTCACATTGAAATGAAAAGAGTTGACACTAGTGACAATTTCTCTAACCTATTCACCAAGCCACTAGATAGAACTAGATTCCACTTTCTCCTGAAAACCTATTCACCAAGCCACTAGATAGAACTAGATATTAGGATAAGTGTGGGTACTTTTGGTTTGAAATGACCTATTTGTGTGCTTACCTAATGTCTTGATTATGTGGATAATCTTATATGATGATATGATTAGGATATGATAGACTATGCATAATCTGTCTTGAATGTACATTATGTTAAGCCTGATGTATGCAGCATGAGTAGGAAGTCAACATAAGAAGGATGTCAATTTCTGGGAGATAGGCTAGTGTCATGGCAATGCAAGAAGCAAACTACTGTGTAAATCTCAACTGTTGAAGCTAAGTACATTGCTGCATCAGCCTACTGTGCACATTTTATTGGATTCAGAATCAACTGTTGGATTATGACCTGAATTACTTAAACACCCTATTTTCATTAATAATACTGCTGCTTTGTTCATTTTTAAGAATCTATTTCAACAATCAAAGACCAAGTACATTGAAATCAGACATCAATTTTAAGAGATTGTAGTGAGAAAGGTCTCATTCAACTGAAAAGAGTTGACACTAGTAACAACTTGGCTGACCTGTTCACCAAGCAACTAGATAGAATTAGATTCCACTTTCTGCTGATAGCCTTGGGACTGGTCAACTCTGACGAAATCTGATTGAGGATGTGTGCTCATTTTGCTAACTGACTATTCTTATGAACGTCTTGATGAGTGAGTTATGCTTGATGTGGGAATCTGTGTTTATTGTTAACTGAATTGTACCTTATATGAAAATTTGTGTGACTTAGGTGTCCATGATACTTAGGTTTGAAGTCAGTGAATGTGTATGATATTAGGATAAGTGTGTGTACTTTTGGTTTGAAATGACCTGTGTGACTTAGGTGTCCATGATACTTAGGTTTGAAGTCAGTGAATGTGTATGTTATTAGGATAAGTGTGTGTACTTTTGGTTTGAAATGACCTATTTGTGTGCTTACATGATGTTTTGATTATATGGATAATCTTATATGATGATATAATTAGGATATGATAGACTATGCATAATTTGTCTTGAATGTACATTATGTTAAGTCTGATGTATGCAGCATGAGTAGGAAATCAACATCAGAAGGATGTCAATTTCTGGGAGATAGGCTAGTGTCATGCGACTGCAAGAAACAAACTATTGTGTCAATCTCAACTGCTGAAGCTTAGTACACTGCTGCATCTGCCTGCCATGCAAAAGTTCTTTGCAATCAGAATCAACTGCTGGATTATGACCTGAATTACTTAAACACTCCTATTTTCATAGATAATACTGCTGCTTTGTTCTTTGTTAAGAATCTATTTCAACACTCAAAGACCAAGTACATTGAAATTAGACATCGGTTTTAAGAGTGTAGTGAGAAAGGTCTTATTCAAATGAAAAGAGTTGACACTAGTGACAACTTGGCTGAACTATTCACCAAGCCACTAGATAGAACTAGATTCCACTTTCTGCTGAAAGCCTTGGGACTGGTCAACTATGACGAATTCTGATTGAGGTTGTGTGCTCATTGTGCTAACTGACTATTGTTATGAAAGTCATGATGAGTGAATTATGCTTGAAATTTTCATGTTTTCGAATTTTCATGTTTTCGAATGAAATAACGATAATAACACAATAAATCGAGATACAACGTCATGTCAAAACACTAGTCCACGAACCACCGTAATACTATTGTATTAACACCAAAAATTTAGGATGGCGACCGGAACGCTCGCATTTCTTGATTTTGAATCCTAGAATTAGTAAGGAGAAGATGTTAGTGTTAGATAAAATGTAAATCTTTGTATATAAACAACGAAACCGAAAACAAAACGTAAATGATTTATGAGAGGTTAAAGCCTGAAAATTTGAGATTTTGAGATTTATATAGTCGAAAAATCGTACATGAACCACCATGATTTGATAATTCAACACTAAAAATTCTATAAAACACCATACTGGAGTCTAAACATGTGTACGAACCACCGCAACATTTTCTTGTTTTCGACTGAAATAACGATAATAACACAATAAATCGAGATACAACGTAATGTCAAAACACTAGTCCACGAACCACCGTAGTACTATTGTTTTGACACCAAAAATTTAGGATGGCGACCGGAACGCTCGCATTTCTTGATTATGAATCCTAGAATTAGTAAGGAGAAGATGTTAGTGTTAGATAAAATGTAAATCTTTGTACATAAACAACAAAACCGAAAACAAAACGTAAATGATTTATGAGAGGTTAAAGCCTGAAAATTTGAGATTTATATAGTCGAAAAATCGTACATGAACCACCATGATTTGATAATCCAACACTAAAAATTCTATAAAACACCATATTGGAGTCTAAACATGTGTACGAACCACCGCAAAATTTTCATGTTTTCGAATGAAATAACGATAATAACACAATAAATCGAGATACAACGTTATGTCAAAACACTAGTCCACGAACCACCGTAGTACTATTGTTTTGACACCAAAAATTTAGGATGGCGACCGGAACGCTCGCATTTTTTGATTATGAATCCTAGAATTAGTAAGGAGAAGATGTTAGTGTTAGATAAAATGTAAATCCTTGTATATAATCAACAAAACCAAAAACAAAACGTAAATGATTTATGAGAGGTTAAAGCCTGAAAATTTGAGATTTTGAGATTTATATAGTCGAAAAATCGTACATGAACCACCATGATTTGATAATCCAACACTAAAAATTCTATAAAACACCATATTGGAGTCTAAGCATGTGTACGAACCACCGCAAAATTTTCATGTTTTCGACTGAAATAACGATAATAACACAATAAATCGAGATACAACGTCATGTCAAAACACTAGTCCACGAACCACCGTAATACTATTGTTTTGACACCAAAAATTTAGGATGGCGACCGGAACGCTCGCATTTCTTGATTATGAATCCTAGAATTAGTAAGGAGAAGATGTTAGTGTTAGATAAAATGTAAATCTTTGTATATAATCAACAAAACCGAAAACAAAACGTAAATGATTTATGAGAGGTTAAAGCCTGAAAATTTGAGATTTTGAGATTTATATAGTCGAAAAATCGTACATGAACCACCATGATTTGATAATCCAACTCTAAAAATTCTATAAAACACCATATTGGAGTCTAAACATGTGTACGAACCACCGCAACATTTTCATGTTTCCGACAGAAATAACGATAATAACACAATAAATCGAGATACAACGTCACGTCAAAACACTAGTCCACGAACCACCGTAGTACTATTGTTTTGACACCAAAAATTTAGGATGGCGACCGGAATGCTCGCATTTCTTGATTATGAATCCTAGAATTAGTAAGGAGAAGATGTTAGTGTTAGATAAAATGTAAATCTTTGTATATAAACAACAAAACCGAAAACAAAACGTAAATGATTTATGAGAGGTTAAAGCCTGAAAATTTGTGATTTTGAGATTTATATAGTTGAAAAATCGTACATGAACCACCATGATTTGATAATCCAACACTAAAAATTCTATAAAACACCATATTGGAGTTTAAACATGTGTACGAACCACCGCAAAATTTTCATGTTTTGACATCCTAAAAACAAATATCAATTCCGATAATAGTGATACCTGTATCGATGTTCGGTTAGGACTCAGTTTGTCACAATGTTTTATTTTAAATTAAACTCATTTTTCAATAATATATTCGAAATTTTAGCTAAAAATAGAACCGAACTCTGCGTATTCTATATTTTTTTTTCTTAATATTAACGAAGGTAAGTTATCAAAGAATAAAATTAAATTAAAATTAAATAGGTTAAGAACATTATTAGTGTATAATATTTAACCGTTTAAAACTAATGAAACCGAAAATAAACATATTATTTGCAAGAAAATCGAGTAACCAACATCAATTAAAATATTTTATAATATTTATTATGAATAATGTATTATACTATTAGTCAATGAAATTAATATATCAAAATGATGATTTAAAAAAAAAGGGTAACAGTGGAGAAAGATATGATTGTGAATTGAATACTTTCAATAATTCAAAACTAGTTCAATTGATTAGATCATCAAGTCCAAAAGACTTTTAAAGGAATGCAAAATCTAAATGCGATGAAAGTATATTATAGTCGGTATTTTGTTTACATATTATTAAAATAGCTTTTAACACCAAACACCTATACTAGTTTTTATTTTACATATTTGTCGTTTTTAATATTTTGAATATATCTTTTAAATTTTTTTCTTTAATTTATGATAAAAAGGTTTTTAATATAGATCAACCTATTTTAATTCATTTATGTTTTGTATTTTTGTTTATGTTCATTTTCAGATAAAACATTAAATAAATTATTTACTTAAAGTTTTATGTTCTTTTTTGTGTCCGTTTAAATGTGATAACTTATCTTCGTTTATGTTTGTTTACATTTGTTTTTATATGTTCGTCTACCCTTGTTTAATTATGTTCACATGTTCATGAACTGTTTATTTAAATTTTAAATTAATGAACATTTGACTCATGTTGGTATCAGAAAGCATTAACATCCAAAATTAAATCAGGCATGCTTTTATAAATTTAAGATAGCATATTATGATTGGTAACAATCATTCTATGTCTAGAATCAAGCTTAACATGGTGGTGGTGGTATGAGTGATGAAGATGAAAACACGTTGACCCAGATATGGTTTTATAAACAAAAGAGGAGGTAAGAAACGACCAGATCTGAACTGGTGGTGGATTTATCGGTTCATTACTGGTTGATGTAGGTGACGAAGTGACGATGGTGGTTGATACATGAGAGGAGAGGTTAACGATGGTGGGTGGTAATAGGAAGTGAATTAAATTAGAGTTTGATGATAAAATTACAAATAAATGAGATGCTATAACTCGTTTAAAGGCTATCCGGGTTTGGTGAAACCCACCACTCGCAAAAATTATTGTTTGATGACAAAAGGGTCACAAATAAATGAGATTTTATAACCCGTTTATGGCCAATCCAGGTTTGGTGAGACCCATGACCCGCTTATTTTTTTTAAAACTAAAACGGGTCAAATGAATGAGAGCTAACCATTCATAATTGAAGCAATCTGGTGACACGATATTGTGTTGAGGGTGGGGGCAGCAAATAGTGACACGTAGGACTTTTTGGTAGATAATTACTTAGAGTATAGATTATGATTGTCACACCCGATTCCATGGGCCTAGGCTTGAGATAAACATTGGTACATGAATTGTAAATATGTATCAGGGTATTTGTTGTAAAGGAAAAGTATTTTTCATTTAAATATATTATAATACTCAAAATCTCGGGAATTAAACACCTGGTGTTGTGTTACAAAAGAGTTATTGATAACACAATAATTTACATCTTTTTTAAGTCAAAATATCTTAGCCATCAGATTGTCTAACCACTATCATCACCATCCTGTATCTTATATTCTTGGTTACATGCAAAACAGTTAATAAAATACGTCAATAAAACATGTAGGTGAACACGTTAACTCCAAACACTTTTAGATACTTAAGTATTCCCTGTGGGTATCTTTTGACCTGGCCCATCATGGCAAAGGAAATAATCAAATTTTGAAATTCTGAAATACTATTATAAACTTAAGCTCAACTCGAAATCGCTTAGCAAACACCACCACGTTCGAGTACTTAGCAACTACCAATATACACAAGACCATTCCCCACTCGGGTATAACTTGGACCCAGCCCATCATGGTGGTAAAACGACAAAGCATGGTGCAACGTGCCCACTAACTACCCACATATGTAAGTATCCAGACAAACATATATGATAGTCTGAGGGCCATCGTGTAACATTCGTTAATTTTCAAACCCGAAAACCCGACCCATTTTAAATTTTCGATGATATATATATATATATATATATATATATATATATATATATATATATATATATACATACAGCTTTGTTTCATGTATTTCATGTGACATTCGTCAATTTCTATTATTTGTATTGTATTCGTTAAACCTTAAAGAGAGAACCGATTAGGGTTCTTGGCTGTTTCTTGGTTTTTGCTGCATCAATCTTGATCTAATCCTTGGTTCTGATTGATTAGTAGGTTTCTTATTGATCACGGCTATTGATATAGTTTAGTTAGATCGATCGAATCCTATTAACTGATTAAGGATCTTGTTGTTAATCAAGATTAGGGTTTCTTCTTGGTGCAGCCGTGTTCCGATTAGGGTTTTCTTGGCCGTTTTTTGATTTTTGCTGCATGAATCTTGGTGCAGCTGTGTTCTTCTTGGCCGATTAAGAGTTTCTTGGCCGTTTTTTCTTGGTGCCTTGGTCGTTTTAGGGTTTTCTTGCCAGTTTCTTGGTTTATTGCTGCATGAATCTGGTTTCCTTGGCCGATTAGGGTTTCTTCTTGGGCCAGCCGATTTGTTTAAGAAGTAAACAGCCGTTCTTGGTTCTTGGTTGTTATTTTTTGATTGGAATTCTGGTTCTTGTTCTTGGTTCTTGTTCTTGGGTGTTATTTTCGTTCTAGGGTTTGCATGGAGCAGAAGGGTGGTAATGGATTTGTTGATCGTATCAAGCAAGGGTTTCCAGCCAATCGGGTCACCAACATTGATGGGGTTCTTCCTCGTAGGGGAATTCTGAAAACTGGTTCCTCGGGAAACCCTAATGCTACAAGTTCGTCTGTTTCGTTTGATGCAAACACAACATTCAATGTTCCTTTAAATGATGTAATCAACAAAGATGGTGGTTGTTCAGCCGTGGCTTTGAATGATAACAAGGCTCTTGGATCTGATTCGTTAACTACTCAACAAGATGGAGGTTTTTCAGCCTTTGTTTCGGGTGATAACATGGTTTTTGGATCTGATTCTTTAAATAGTCAAAGGGATGAAGGAAAGGAGAAAAATATGGAAAATTAAAAGCCTTCGTATGTGAGTGTTGTCCAACTTGAAAACAAGACAACTAAGGTAACATTAAGAAAATTAAATGTGGAGTCAACAATGGAAGGAGTTGATGTGGTTATCCCGGTTGAATCTGTCAAGAAAGTTAACGATAGGTTTACTAATACTTTGTTTGGTTATTTTTTGGGTAACAGACTTCCTTTTCCGGTTGTTGAGTATTTTGCTAAGAAAAATTGGAACAAATATGGGCTTACGAGACTTATGATGAATGCGAAAGGGTTTTTCTTTTTCAAGTTTCATACGGAAGTTGGGATGATGCAGCTGATTGAGGATGGTCCTTGGATGATTAGGAATGTCCCCATTATTCTTAATATTTGGACTATGGAGTCAGATTTGGAAAAGGAGGATATACGGTCTGTTCCGGTTTGGGTCAGATTACAGAATATTCCTCTGGGTGCCTTTACTGAGGAGGGTCTAAGTTTGCTCGCTTCAAGAATTGGGGATCCGATAAGTGTTGATTCTTACACTGCCAATATGTGTAAGGAATCGTGGGGAAGAAGTAGTTTTGCTAGAGTTCAAGTTGAACTTCATGTAAATCAGGACATTAAAAGGAAGCTGGTTGTTGCTGTTCCGGATACGTGGGGGGAGTCAAACAAGATCTCGGAGATTAAGATTGAATATGATTGGGAGCCCCCCCAGATGTTCCTTATGTGAAGTGTTTGGCCATTCGAACAATCAATGCCCGAAACATGTTCATCATAAAAAGTTAAATGAAGAACCAATGAAAGTCACTAATGATGATGGTTTCCAGAGGGTGAAGGGAAAGAAAAAAGTTATTACGCAAGTCAAGAAACATAATCTTGTCTATCGACCGGTAGCTAAACCTGCTGTGACACAACCTGTAAATAAACCATCCTCTAAAAGCCAAGACACTAATCATCCCGTGGGTAAACCTACAACTTCTATGGCTGTGGGGGTTGAGTCAAAGGAAAAGCATTATGTCCAAACTAGTAACCGGTTTGGTAATTTGGTGGATGAACCAGAAGGTGATGAAGATGAGGATGATGTGGAGGAGCTTTTAACGGATGTGGCTAACAGTATGAAAGCGGATATTGATTCTGAGGGTGCAAGCACACCCGGTGAATTGGGTGTTTAATGGGTACTATTGCTACATGGAATATAAGAGGGTTGAACCGCCCTCTTAAACAAAAAGAGGTTCGTAAGGTAATCCAAGATAATAGTATTCAGGTGTGTGCTATTCTTGAGTCTCACGTACAATTAAATTCGGTTTTTGATGTTTGTAAGAAGATTTGTAACACTTGGGATTGGACTAGCAATGGTAGTGTTTGTGATAAAGGTACTCGGATTATTGTGGGGTGGAATACGGATCTGGTTGATCTAATGGTTATTGATTATTCGAACCAGGTTCTTCACGTTCAGTTAAAGTTTAAGTTGGATAATAAGGCGATGTATTGTTCTTTCGTGTATGCTGAAAATTGTTATTTGAAAAGAAGGGGTTATGGCATAATCTTGCAGTTCATAAACAATTCACTCGTGGTAAACCTTGGGCTTTACTTGGAGACTTTAATTGTGCTCTTAATTTGGAAGACAGATTACATGGTTCTTCCAAAATATCCACTGGGATGCTTGATTTTCGTGCTTGTGTTAAGAACATTGAAGTTGAGGATATAAATGGGGTCGGGCTCCAATTCACTTGGAACAATAAACCGAGAACGGGTATGGGTTTTTTCAAAAAGCTTGATAGGGTGATGGGAAACTCTAAATTCATGGATATTTTTAATGATTCAACGGCGGTGTTCCTTCCATACCGGATTTCAGAGCACTCTCCATGTTTATTGAAATTCCCCTATCTTATTAAAGGTAAGCCTAAACCGTTTAAATTCCCTAATGTCACACCCCGACTAGGTAGTTGCGGAAGCGTAATACGGGAATGTAACAGATAACACTGGTATCAACCACATTGTTTATAAAGAAAATTCAACTGCTAAATTACATCATATTACATTGGTAGGTACTATGTTTACCAACTAGGTGAAAAACACATAACCGGTTTACGAGCTTCTTATTCAGTATTATATCAGCGTCTATTCACAGCTATTCAACTTTCTTTCTAACACCAAGCATGTAAGCAAATCATTCCACTTTTGCTTTACCTGAAAAGCATGTTAAAACGGGTCAACTACGTCTAGTTGGTGAGTTTCAAGTTTCACGAGTATCAATGAAATCAGTACACGAGTTCGTAAAGTTTACAGTGTGTATGTATATATGTATGTGTATGATGTATTATACTAAGCCACAAGTGAAACCGAAACGAGCTATACTGCATGGCCTCTCCTGCCCATGCACTCCTGTTGGCATTTAACAGCCACTTTGCCCCATGTATGTACTCATAGCAGTATGTAAATATATAATGACAATGTGCAACTGGTTTTACATATGTTCCGGCTTACCCCACCGGCTCTGTCACAGTTGGGTTTGTCAAACCGATAGTACTATCCACACGCCACCGGCACGAAGTTAATCACTTGTGTTTGTGGGGACTTGTCAAGTGTTAGTACTTAGATAATCCACATCATCACACGTTTTCAAGTATATCAGTATATGTAAACATGCTTTTCACCCCAAAAGTTCGTAAAACAGTTTAGAAAGTGGGGGTCGTGAAACTCACCTTATCGCAGTTCGCACAGAAATCACGTATCAATAAGTCAGATGCCTCGTTTATAGCCTGATTCCTATAAACGGTATCGTATCGTTATTACTAGTACAATGTTCAAGCTAAGTCGGGCTGTATAGATAATCTGGGTATAGCTGTTAGGCCCAGAACATGACCATAGTCTTAGATTGTGACGTTGTATACTATGAAATGTTTAAAACTGGATTTGGCTCAGTTTCACCGTTTTCCGAGCCTAGCTCAGTTAATCGTTTATACGTTTCGGGATTAGGTAAGATCATATAAACTTAAGTAAATATATTGATTGATAAAATGATTTGATTTATGAAAGAATTTTAAGGTTTCGGTGTCTGGTTTGATCGCAGGGTTCGTTTCCGTTTTCACACGGGTTTGATTATACAAAACGCGTACAATCCACCCGAATTGTCCGGAATTCTCGTAAAAAGTTCGTTTTTATCAATATCATTCAAAAATATGATATTTGACCACTTTTGACATTTTGACATACCAGTCAGTCCGTTAAACACAAAACTGCCGGTTTCGTTAAAACAATTATAATTTAAATCTTTAATTAATCATAACTAAATATGTACTTATATATAGATTATGTAAATTTTTGTAAAAATACATTAAGACATGGAGAATTTTATAAAAATATTTTCAGAAATTTTATGATTAATTATTTATTTATAAAAATTCATTTAATAGGTTATAATCGTGTAATAAATGGCCCGTTTATATCAAACGACCTCCGAAAAATCCAATAATTTTTACAAATGACCTCAATGTTATTACATAGCCCCTGCAAAATTTCCAGAACCTAACTCTTTTGACAAAATGCCTTTTTGTGCATTTTTCGGCTGTTAAAATTCGGTTAAACCATGATTGCACTAACCATACTTAGGCATTTCCAATGATTCCCAAACTTTACCAGTGATCTTACCATCACATATTAAACTCCAAAACCAAGTTTCATAATTTTTCAATATGTTTAGCTATTTTTCCCAAATAAACGCTCATAAACGGGAATAAATTCACCAAATATTCTCCGTTTATCGAAAAATTACCAAATTTGAACAGGGACTCATTTATATGATCCCTAATGTCCCTGCAAGTTTTCACAAGCTAACAACAAGCACGTCACAACCTAATACTAAACAGCCTCTAAACGAGTGTTACGGGTTTACCTTGTCGGTTTTCGATGAATTTTGCTAGCTTAAACGACTTTCCGGGTCTCGGGTTGCAAACTCAGTATATCTACATATCATATAACATCAAACCAAGCATAAATCATCCATGTGATAGCCTTGATAATTAGGGTTTCGGTTTTGGGTTTAAACCGAACTTTCTAACCGTAAAAACGTTGTATTCATGTTCTAATCCGCGTTTTTGACCAAAAAAATATATGTTCCTGGTTTGTAAACATGTTTAACATCAAAACATGATTTTACTTGATTTTTAGGGTTTTTGGATGGTTAAACATGTTTAAAACTAACTAAAACATGTTTATATGTTAATTATAGTTAATGAAATCAAGTTAAAAATGATGAAATAATCAAAATACCTAGAGTTTTTGAAGGAAGGTTGATAGAGCAGAGCTGGAGCTGCTTGGACTTCAAACTTTATGAATTAGAATGGATAAATAAACTTAAGGTGTAAGTTATATAAAAAAGTGTGATGTTTGGTGAGTGTTCCGATCGGAACTCCTTGGAGTCCCTTAATGGGCTGTTTTGGCCCATTAAACTAATCATACAAGCCCAAACATGAAAAGCCCACTTTAAATTTAGTTCGGGTTCGGTTTTTCGCAAGAAAATTAATTCGGGTGTGAGAAATAGCGTAAAAACGAGTGTTTTTCAGCTTATTTTTGTAAAATAAGAAAAACGTACTGACTCGTTGTAAAATTCCAAAATATTTTCACGGATTGCTTAGAACATGTCATATAAGTGTTTTATAAATCTTTTTCGGCTTAACGGATGCCACAATGCTTGTTTTGATATTAACGATTGCGTTTAAGCTTATAGCGTATCGATAAACGAAACCTTTTTCGTTTAAAGAGTTTTAAACGTACTGGGGCCTAAATATCAATATGTTAGCCTCTATAACATATATATAACTCGTATATGACCCCTCAGTATGTATACGGGTCATAATTAGTATCGGTCGGTTACTCGTTTAAGCACTACGAATTAACCGATTTATCGTTTACTTGTTACGTAAAGAATATAGTATACCTCGTTTTGCCATGAATGTCACATTCTCCCCCCGTTAAGAAATTTCGTCCCCGAAATTTAATGTGTCATCGGTTTTCTAGGGAACAGGTGTGGGTATTTCTTTCGGAATTCGTCCTTTCGTTCCCAAGTATATTCGGGTCCTTGTTTTGAATTCCACCGAACTTTTACTAATGAAATTTTGTTGTGTCGTAACTGTTTGGTTTTCCCGTCTACAATTTCTACTGGTTCCTCTACGAAGTTGAGCTTTTCGTTGATCTGAACATCTTCCAGTGGTACTATTGTCGTTTCATCAGTCAAACACTTTTTCAGATTCGATACATGAAACACGTCGTGAATAGTGCTCAGTTCTAAGGGTAGTTTTAATCGGTAAGCTACGGGACCAATTTTTGCGACAATTTCAAAAGGTCCGATGTATCTCGGGGCTAGTTTACCAGTCTTTCCAAATCTTATAACACCCTTCCATGGCGATACTTTTAAAAATACCTTATCACCTATTTCAAAAGATAACGGTTTTCTGCGAACATCAGCATAACTCTTTTGTCGGTCACGGGCAGCTTTCAATTTTTGCTTAATCTGGTGAATTTTATCAGTGGTTTCCTGAATTAAATCGGATCTTGAAATTTGAGTATCACCCACTTCTGTCCAACATAGTGGTGATCTACATTTTCGCCCGTATAGAGCTTCATAAGGTGCTACTTGTATGCTACTGTGATAACTGTTATTGTAAGAGAATTCAATGAGCGGGAGATGTTGATCCCAATTCCCTTTGAAGTCCAGTACACAAGCACGAAGTAAATCTTCTAAGGTTTGGATGGTTCGTTCGGATTGACCATCAGTTTGGGGATGGTAAGCCGTACTTAGGTCAATTCGGGTTCCCAAGGCTTCTTGTACTGCTTGCCAGAAATGTGAAGTAAAGTGACTGTCTCGGTCGGAAATAATCGAAAGAGGTACTCCGTGTCGAGATACTATTTCATCGATGTAAATTTGAGCGAGTTTTTCGGTGGTGTAGTTGTTACGGATGGGAATAAAGTGTGCGGATTTGGTTAATCGGTCCACAATTACCCAAATTGCGTTGTGTCCTCGAGAGGTTTTAGGAAGGTGTGTCACAAAGTCCATGGTAATTTGTTCCCATTTCCATTGTGGGATTTCGGGTTGTTGTAACATTCCGGAAGGTTTTTGGTATTCCGCCTTTACCCTTGCACACGTTGCACATTTACTTACATACACGGCTATATCCTTTTTCATACCAGGCCACCAGTAAAATTCTTTAACATCCTTATACATCTTATCAGCACCTGGATGAATAGAATATTTGGATTTGTGTGCTTCATCAAGAATCAGCTTTCGGAGTTTATGAAGTGTTGGAATCCAGACCCGGTTTTTGTAATAATATACTTCATCAATTTTCTTCTCAAAATTCCTTTCATTTCCATGTAGTTCTTCTTTTTCTAGCTGATCTGCCTTCAAGGCCTCATCTTGTGCAACGCGAACTTGTTCGGTTAGGCTACTTTGAACAATCATTCCGAGTGCTCGTACCCTTAATGGTTTGATTCTGTCTTTTCGGCTTAAAGCATCAGCTACTACGTTGGCCTTACCCGGATGGTATTTAATCTCACAATCATAATCATTTAACAGTTCTACCCATCTCCTTTGTCTCATGTTTAGCTCTTTTTGATCGAATATGTGTTGTAGGCTTTTGTGATCAGTATAGATGGTACATTTAGTGCCATACAAGTAATGTCTCCAAATCTTCAATGCAAAGATAACTGCTCCCAATTCCAAATCATGGGTCGTATAATTCTTTTCATGTACTTTTAATTGTCGGGAAGCATATGCTATTACTTTCTTTCTTTGCATCAGTACGCATCCTAAACCTTTACGAGATGCGTCACAGTATACCACCAATTCATCAGTTCCATCTGGAAGGCTTAATATTGGAGCCTCACTTAACTTCTGTTTTAACATTTGGAAGGCCATTTCTTGTTCTTCTCCCCATTCATATGCTCGATCTTTTTGAGTTAGGAGGGTTAGAGGCTGTGCAATACTCGAAAAGTTTTCAATGAATCTTCTATAATACCCGGCTAGTCCTAAGAATTGACGAATTTCTCTTGGTGACTTAGGCACTTGCCAATTCTTAATGGCCTCAATTTTACTTGGGTCTACTTGGATCCCTTGGTGGTTCACAATATGTCCCAAAAACTGTACTTCTTGTAGCCAAAACTCACATTTGGACAACTTTGCGTATAACTTCTCTTGCCTCAATAATTTTAAGATTTCCCGTAAATGTTGTTCATGTTCCTCCTTACTTCTCGAATATATCAAAATGTCATCGATAAACACTATCACAAACTTGTCAAGGTAAGGTTTGCAAATTCGGTTCATGAGGTCCATAAACACTGCAGGTGCATTTGTCAACCCAAACGGCATAACCAAAAATTCATAGTGACCATACCGAGTTCGGAAGGCTGTTTTTGGTACGTCTTCTTCCTGAATTCTTACTTGATGATAACCAGATCTAAGATCAATTTTTGAAAAATACTTCGCACCTTGGAGCTGATCAAACAAGTCATCAATTCGAGGTAAGGGGTATCTATTCTTTATAGTCACTTTATTCAGTTCCCGGTAATCAATACACATTCGAAAACTCCCATCTTTCTTCTTTACAAACAACACTGGTGCTCCCCACGGTGAGTAACTAGGGCGAATAAAACCCCTGTCCAGTAATTCTTGTAACTGGTTGGACAGTTCTTGCATTTCAGAAGGCGCAAGTCTATAAGGTGCCTTAGCAATGGGTGCTGCTCCCGGTATCAGGTCAATACGGAATTCAACTTGTCGGGTCGGTGGTAAACCAGGCAACTCATCGGGGAATACATCTGAATACTCGTGTACCACTGGGATGTCTTCCATTCGTTTTTCCTCGGGTTCCTTAACTGTTACGCTTGCCAAGTATAAAGTACAACCTTGGCGTAAATATCTCAATGCCTTAAGTTGAGATATGAGAGGCAGTACCGTACCAAATTTCTCACCTCGAACAATCATAGCTTCATCATTCGAAAGAGGTATCCTAACGGTCTTATCCTTACAGACAATTTCAGCTTTATACTTAGATAGCCAGTCCATACCGACTATAACATCGAAACTTCCCAATTCCACTGGAAGTAAATCAATAAGGAATGGGTGGTCGTTTAGGTTAAAGGAACAGTCTCGGACTATTCGGTTAACAAGTATAGACTTACCGTTAGCGAGTTCTATAGTATATGGTTTTGTTAGTTCACTAACCGGCATATTTTCTAAAGGTAAGAAGTTAACAGATACGAAACTTCTATCGGCGCCCGTATCAAACAAAACTGAAGCATACTGACCCGAAACTAAGAATGTACCTGTCACCACATTCGGATCATGACGCGCTTCACCCGGTCCTAATACAAACGCGCGTCCCTTAGCTGCATTGGAGGTTGATGCTTGTACTTGGTTCTGCTTTCTCACTGTACCCGGGTTCAAATTGGGGCAGTATCTCCGAAAGTGTTCCGTACTGCCACATTCATAGCAGGCACGGAGGTTCGTGGTAGGTGGGGTTTGTTGGTTGAGTTGTGGGCGGATTGGTTGAGGTCGAGGAAGTTGAGTTGATTGCGATGGACGGTTAACAGTATTGGTGGGGGTTCTACACTTGGGGGCATAGTGTCCCGTTCTTCCACACTTTTGACAAATGATCGGTTTGCAATCACCCACATGATGGAAATTACATCTTCTGCACTTCGGTAACGTCCCTTTATAGGTCTCTTGTTTAACATTAGAACTGGTCATGGCATAACTTCGGGTATTCGGACGAGCCCGTTTGTTCTGAGGGTTTCCTTGCATTCTTGTCCCATAATCAGTTCGTTTTAAACTTGTTGTTTCACCTGGCATCCTTATCACTCCACTTCTCATCAGATCAAAAGTAACGACACCCGTTTGAGATACAGCACTTTCTAATGTCGGGTGGGCAACTGAATTCACTATACTTCTCACAGCAGGGGTCAGTCCCCAGATATAACGTTCAATTCGTTTCGCTTCCGGTGTAACTAACCATGGAACTAAGCGGGACAGTTCGTTAAAATGATTCGTGTATCCCACATGGTCTGCTCCTTTCATTTCCAAATTCCATAACTCGTGTTCCAACCTCTGAATCTCACTTTTAGGACAAAAATGCTCTAACATGAGGGTTTTTAATTCAGTCCATGACATACGATTAATAGCATCTTGTCCCCTTATTTGGACTACCGTGTTCCACCACATCAGTGCTTGGTCTAGAAACATACTGGTAGCAAATCTGACCACGCGGTTCGGTGGACACTCACTGATATTAATTACTGATTCGGTCTTTTCTATCCATTTGACCAGCCCGCTAGGTCTTTCAATACCCGTAAACTCAATCGGTTTACATGATGTAAATTGTTTGTATGAGTACTCCTGACGCGGGGGTTCTCGGTTATTATTATTGTTAGTTGTGTTAACAACCGGTACAGGGTTCGGGATATTATCAGGGTGCACAACAGGTTCTGGGTTCCCAGTGACATTCATAGTTGGGAGAGTGTTATTATTATTTATGACATTATCAGTATTCACCGGGGTAGTAACACCCGGGGCTACATTAGTGTCCGGCGGAGGTGTATTAACAGTGGCCGTGGTGGTGCTCGTAGGTTAATTAACAGTATTGTTAGCACGTATGCCTGCAGTGACTTGTGTTACAATTGTTGGTATCACTGCTTGTAGTTGACGAGCAATCATTGCGGCCACTTCCGCCTCAGACAAAGTGTTTGTTTTCTTCGGGGCCATTCTATAGAATAATCACTTATAATAATCAATATCGTTTCACTATGATCAACACAACTTTACGATATTACACTTTCACAACACATAACTATGCCAAAGAAAACACGTTTGTATTAATTATAATCATTACTGTACATATGCATCCAAAATTAGCGCATAAGCTTAACCTGGTATAGGCCAGCGCTTGTATATGCGTATCAAAATTTGTCACCAAGTGACATGTAGATTTAACCCGATAAGGGCCAGTGCTTGAAATAGTACTAAACCACAAACAACTCCCAAGTCAGTCCAACACGCTGTAACAAAATGCTGCTTGGGATATCAAAAGACTATATACATAAAACTAGACTATTATGTCCTATCCGTTCTTTGCAACATGGAGCCACAACCAAACAACAGCAGCCACTAGGGCCGCATTAACCGCTAAGCATACCCCCAGTAGTATCATCGCTCGATCCTGACGCCCGTGGCTGTGAGCACTGGATCTTTGCACAATTCTGATTTCTTGCTGCATGTACCGCATGTGATCTTGCATATCATATCTATGCAGGTTTAGGTTATTTATAGAATGTGATTGGTCTAAAAGCTGATCAGTCGCTAAACCAAACCATGCTGAATCAGAATAACGAGGTGGCTCGGGTACCGGGGCGGGTAAACCCCAAGTAGGAATAGGTATCTCAGTGACCTGGACACGTGATGTTTCTCCCCTATGGTACGTAGATCGAGGTGGGAGAGAGGTGTGCTCAGGTGGACGCACTGAAATGCGAGCGGTCTGACGGTGTCTAATGGTGGGTGGGGGTACTGGTGTATGCTGTACAGGTGGAGTAGGGGATCTGGGTGCTCTAACAGGTGAATGATAAGCACTAGTAGCTCCCTGTCCTGCAACATTCCTAGGGGATTCCCTAGGGGGATAGGTGTCACAACGGTAACCCGATAAGTCGGGTTGATCCGCGGGTACCTCGCGTGGAATTACCGCATCTGCACCTTCTCCTATTTCTTCTGGTTCCTCCTCGGTTTCCTCTTCCGGATCCTCTTCCTCCTCCTCAGGCTTTGTTGGTAGGGTATTAGGTACACGATCAGTAGATCTTGACATATTCCTGCACAATTGTTAGTGATAAGAATAACATCCTTCTATATTAATCATAGTAAGATACGTGCAGGTATTTATACACATAAGCACAAATAATCGTTTATATACACAAATATTTATTTATTATTATATTTTATACACATATGTTGCTGTTTTTACCTATTCGATTGTTTATCGACTTCTTCTCGAATTTCCTCGTACAAACAAGTCTGTTATTACGTTCCGGACCATAATAACCCACTTGTCCATTCGCGTTCATCACGAGAATCATTCGTGTATAATATTTAATATTATTTTATTCCCAGAGTTAATCGAGCCTACGGTTATCTTAGGGTATCCTAAGGGACATCCTAATTCTTTATAACCAATGGCTCTGATACCAACTTCTGTCACACCCCGACTAGGTAGTTGCGGAAGCGTAATACGGGAATGTAACAGATAACACTGGTATCAACCACATTGTTTATAAAGAAAATTCAACTGCTAAATTACATCATATTACATTGGTAGGTACTATGTTTACCAACTAGGTGAAAAACACATAACCGGTTTACGAGCTTCTTATTCAGTATTATATCAGCGTCTATTCACAGCTATTCAACTTTCTTTCTAACACCAAGCATGTAAGCAAATCATTCCACTTTTGCTTTACCTGAAAAGCATGTTAAAACGGGTCAACTACGTCTAGTTGGTGAGTTTCAAGTTTCACGAGTATCAATGAAATCAGTACACGAGTTCGTAAAGTTTACAGTGTGTATGTATATATGTATGTGTATGATGTATTATACTAAGCCACAAGTGAAACCGAAACGAGCTATACTGCATGGCCTCTCCTGCCCATGCACTCCTGTTGGCATTTAACAGCCATTTTGCCCCATGTATGTACTATGTCTAACACCACATAGCAGTATGTAAATATATAATGACAATGTGCAACTGGTTTTACATATGTTCCGGCTTACCCCACCGGCTCTGTCACAGTTGGGTTTGTCAAACCGATAGTACTATCCACACGCCACCGGCACGAAGTTAATCACTTGTGTTTGTGGGGACTTGTCAAGTGTTAGTACTTAGATAATCCACATCATCACACGTTTTCAAGTATATCAGTATATGTAAACATGCTTTTCACCCCCAAAAGTTCGTAAAACAGTTTAGAAAGTGGGGGTCGTGAAACTCACCTTATCGCAGTTCGCACAGAAATCACGTATCAATAAGTCAGATGCCTCGTTTATAGCCTGATTCCTATAAACGGTATCGTATCGTTATTACTAGTACAATGTTCAAGCTAAGTCGGGCTGTATAGATAATCTGGGTATAGCTGTTAGGCCCAGAACATGACCATAGTCTTAGATTGTGACGTTGTATACTATGAAATGTTTAAAACTGGATTTGGCTCAGTTTCACCGTTTTCCGAGCCTAGCTCAGTTAATCGTTTATACGTTTCGGGATTAGGTAAGATCATATAAACTTAAGTAAATATATTGATTGATAAAATGATTTGATTTATGAAAGAATTTTAAGGTTTCGGTGTCTGGTTTGATCGCAGGGTTCGTTTCCGTTTTCACACGGGTTTGATTATACAAAACGCGTACAATCCACCCGAATTGTCCGGAATTCTCGTAAAAAGTTCGTTTTTATCAATATCATTCAAAAATATGATATTTGACCACTTTTGACATTTTGACATACCAGTCAGTCCGTTAAACACAAAACTGCCGGTTTCGTTAAAACAATTATAATTTAAATCTTTAATTAATCATAACTAAATATGTACTTATATATAGATTATGTAAATTTTTGTAAAAATACATTAAGACATGGAGAATTTTATAAAAATATTTTCAGAAATTTTATGATTAATTATTTATTTATAAAAATTCATTTAATAGGTTATAATCGTGTAATAAATGGCCCGTTTATATCAAACGACCTCTGAAAAATCCAATAATTTTTACCAATGACCTCAATGTTATTACATAGCCCCTGCAAAATTTCCAGAACCTAACTCTTTTGACAAAATGCCTTTTTATGCATTTTTCGGCTGTTAAAATTCGGTTAAACCATGATTGCACTAACCATACTTAGGCATTTCCAATGATTCCCAAACTTTACCAGTGATCTTACCATCACATATTAAACTCCAAAACCAAGTTTCATAATTTTTCAATATGTTTAGCTATTTTTCCCAAATAAACGCTCATAAACGGGAATAAATTCACCAAATATTCTCCGTTTATTGAAAAATTATCAAATTTGAACAGGGACTCATTTATATGATCCCTAATGTCCCTGCAAGTTTTCACAAGCTAACAACAAGCACGTCACAACCTAATACTAAACAGCCCCTAAACGAGTGTTACGGGTTTACCTTGTCGGTTTTCGATGAATTTTGCTAGCTTAAACGACTTTCCGGGTCTCGGGTTGCAAACTCAGTATATCTACATATCATATAACATCAAACCAAGCATAAATCATCCATGTGACAGCCTTGATAATTAGGGTTTCGGTTTTGGGTTTAAACCGAACTTTCTAACCGTAAAAACGTTGTATTCATGTTCTAATCCGCGTTTTTGACCAAAAAAATATATGTTCCTGGTTTGTAAACATGTTTAACATCAAAACATGATTTTTAGGGTTTTTGGATGGTTAAACATGTTTAAAACTAACTAAAACATGTTTATATGTTAATTATAGTTAATGAAATCAAGTTAAAAATGATGAAATAATCAAAATACCTAGAGTTTTTGAAGGAAGGTTGATAGAGCAGAGCTGGAGCTGCTTGGACTTCAAACTTTATGAATTAGAATGGATAAATAAACTTAAGGTGTAAGTTATATAAAAAAGTGTGATGTTTGGTGAGTGTTCCGATCGGAACTCCTTGGAGTCCCTTAATGGGCTGTTTTGGCCCATTAAACTAATCATACAAGCCCAAACATGAAAAGCCCACTTTAAATTTAGTTCAGGTTCGGTTTTTCGCAAGAAAATTAATTCGGGTGTGAGAAATAGCGTAAAAACGAGTGTTTTTCAGCTTATTTTTGTAAAATAAGAAAAACGTACTGACTCGTTGTAAAATTCCAAAATATTTTCACGGATTGCTTAGAACATGTCATATAAGTGTTTTATAAATCTTTTTCGGCTTAACGGATGCTACAATGCTTGTTTTGATATTAACGATTGCGTTTAAGCTTATAGCGTATCGATAAACGAAACCTTTTTCGTTTAAAGAGTTTTAAACGTACTGGGGCCTAAATATCAATATGTTAGCCTCTATAACATATATATAACTCGTATATGACCCCTCAGTATGTATACGGGTCATAATTAGTATCGGTCGGTTACTCGTTTAAGCACTACGAATTAACCGATTTATCGTTTACTTGTTACGTAAAGAATATAGTATACCTCGTTTTGCCATGAATGTCACACCTAATTTCTTAATTGGTAAACCGGGTTATAATGATATTATTGCTAACGACTGGAAAATTGAGGTGAATGGTTATTACATGTTTCGCGTGGTAAAGAAACTCCAAAACTTAAAACATCCAATCCGTTCTTTGTTGCATCGACAAGGCAATCTCCACAAGAAAGCTAATGATCTAAGAACCCTTCTTGATGATTGTCAAACCCGTCTTGACATTGACCCTACTAATTTGGAGTTGATTCGGGAGCAGAGTAGTTATCTTAAGGCTTATCATGAGGCAACTAAAGATGAGGAAGAATTCCTAAAACAAAAGGCTAAAGTCGATTGGTTAAAGCTTGGTGATTCTAACACTGCGTATTTTCACAATTCCTTGAAAATGCGAAACCATAGATGTCGTATTGATACTATAAGTGATGGTCAGGGCCAATTATATGAGGGATCGGATGTTCCTTCGGTGTTTGTTAATCATTTTATGAACATTTTTGGTTCGGATATGCAACCATTGAAAAAACCAGATAATCAGATTTTTACTACTAAGCTCTCGGCCTCTCAGGCGGAGCTGATGGTTAGACCTATATCTGATTTGGAAATCAAGGAAGCTTTTTTCTCTATTGGGAATACCAAAGCGCCGGGGCCTGATGGTTTTTCTTCGGCCTTCTTTAAAAGTTCTTGGGATATTGTTGGGAAAGATGTTTGTTTGGCGGTTCATGAATTTTTCAGAAAAGGAAGTCTCCTTAAACAGGTTAACCACACTATTATTGCCCTTATTCCCAAAGTGACCACCACTTTTACTCCTAATGATTTTCGTCCCATCTCGTGCTGCAACACTTTATATAAATGCATTACCAAGATTATCTCGGTTCGTATGATGAAGGGTTTGGAGTCGTTAATTGATATTAATCAGTCTGCGTTTGTTCCTGGGCGTAGAATTTCTGACAACATCCTTTTGACCCAAGAATTAATGCATAATTATCACACTAATAACGGACCGCCTAGATGTGCTTTTAAAGTTGATATTCAGAAAGCTTACGATACGGTCAGTTGGGACTTCATTCGTGATATTCTATATGGGTATGGTTTCCACGATAGGATGACTCATTGGATAATGGAATGCATAACCACTTCTTCTTTTTCGATAGCCATAAATGGGAACTTACACGGGTTCTTTAGTGGTAAAAGAGGTCTAAGACAGGGTGATCCGATGTCTCCTTATATTTTCACGCTGGTTATGCAAGTCCTCACTTTAATTCTGCATCGGAAGGTTCGTATTGAACGCTCGTTTCGTTTTCATCGTCATTGTGAAAAATTAAATATTATCAATATTTGCTTTGCGGATGATTTGTTCCTGTTTGCTCGAGGCGATGTGGATTCTGCTAAAACTATTATGGGGGCTCTGAATGATTTCAAAGATATGTCCGGGCTTACTCCTAGTGTCCCGAAAAGTACCGCGTTTTTCTGTAATGTTTCGGATCGCGTTAAAAGTGGGATTTTGAATTTTATGCCCTTCGTTGAAGGTAGGCTCCCGGTTAAATACTTGGGAGTTCCTCTTATTTCTACGAGGCTAAATTACCGTGATTGTAAGAGGTTGCTGGATCGTTTGGATAATCGGATTGGAGATTGGAAGAATAAAACTTTATCTTTTGCGGGTAAACTTCAGCTGGTCAGGTCTGTTCTGTCGTCCTTATATATTTACTGGTCTGCTGTTTTCTCTCTTCCTTCTAGACTTATCGCTGATCTTGAAAAACGGATTAAAAATTTCCTTTGGGACTTTGGACACAAAAAGGGAAAGCATAAAGTTTCTTGGGATGTTGTTTGTCAGCCGAAAAGTGAAGGTGGTTTGGGTATCCGGCGTATCCGGGATGTCAATAACTCTCTTCTGGTTTATCATATTTGGAGTTTAATCAATGATCGTAATTCGTTGTGGGTTAAATGGATGCATGTGTATAAAATGAAGGGGCGAAATTTTTGGAGCTTGCAGATTCCAAACTCTTGTACTTGGGGGTGGAGGAAAATTCTTCAGTTTCGTCCCCGTATTAGACATTTTATATGGCATGAAATCGGTAATGGGAGATCTACTTCAGTTTGGTATGATAAATGGGATGATTTATGTCCTTTAAGTGATTATATTAACCCGAGAGCTATACATGGGGCTGGTTTGACTTTAAAAACCTGTGTCAGTGATGTTGTTCATCATAATAACTGGGGCTGGCCGCCTGATTGGATTTCGAGATTCCCTATTCTTTCGAACTTAAAGGGGGTGAGTATTTATCCGGAAAAGAGGGACAAGATCGTGGTAAGGGATGAGAATGGGACTTCAATGAATTTCTCGGCTTCAGGAATATGGCAACTTCTTCGAATCCCGGCTGATAAGGTTTCTTGGATGCATGTTGTTTGGTTCTCTCAATGTGTACCAAAACACTCCTTTATGTTGTGGATTGTGCTTCATGATAGATTGAGCACGCAGAATCGTATAATGGGGTGGAGTATTGGTGGGTATCCAAATCATAACCTGTATTGCTGCCTTTTATGTAATGGAGAGACGGATTCTCGTAATCATCTCTTCTTTGAGTGTAAGTTCTCTTCTGAGGTTTGGAGTATTGTCAAATTGAAAGGTAAGTTTCAGGGGTGCATGAATGGTTGGGCGAATATTCTTCAATATGTGTCTCAATTTGGAATGTCCAACTCTATTGATAATGTTATTAATCGGCTGTTACTTGGGGCATCGGTTTACGTAATTTGGAAGGAACGAAATAACCGGCTTTTCAGGAACTCTTTGAAGACTCCAAAGATTGTTGCTGATGAAATCATTAAGGGTACTCGCCTAAAGCTTATGACTCTAAAGTTCAAGAATTCTGATCGGGTCAATCGGGTTCTCGAAGATTGGCACTTTCCGAGGGGAGTTTCACACCAAATTGATGATAATGGTTGATCTGTTTTGTTATGTTTGTTTCTTTGGTTCTTGTGTAGGCTTTAGCAGTGTTTACCTTTGTTTGGTGGTTTTGGTTTTGTTTACTCTTGTATGGCATGTCATACATGAGAACTAATATGGCACTTTGTCATATTACTTGTTCTTTGTTGGTTGTGTGGAATGAATTTAACCGGGTAAAACCCTTTACCCAAAAAAAAAAAACCAGTTTTATTATTCGATGTGTTCGGTTAGTTATACATTGATGTGACGCGTTGAGTGTGGTAAAATATAAAAGAGGAGATTTAGCTTTTGCACAAGATCGTATTTTAAATTTGTAATAGTGATTTCTACTAAAACACACACAAAATAGGCAAGTGTACCTATTGTATATGTAGAATAGTATTGGTATTGACTTCGATTTACAAAATAGGCAAGTGTACCTATCGTATATGTAGAATAGGCAAGTGTACCTATCGTTAAGTAAGCAAGTAGTTTTAGTAAAGTATAAAGATTAGGATTGACTTCGATTTCTCAAATACCAATTCTAGCAACTTCGGGTGGTTATAGTTTAGTCACACAACCTCCCCTTGGTTGATTTAATTATGTTATAATTACACATTCCATTAGCATATGATTTATTTAACAAGCATGATTACCTAAGCAATCGTGTTAACAATGTTATTTCATAATTATCAAAACTAGAGAATATATCATAACTTATATTTCATCATTTCTAAGTACAATACAATGTTCCATGTTTTATCTTGAATAAGTTATCAAGGTATTTTTTTTACCATTTCTAGTCTCCAAGAACATGAGTGAATCATGAATGATTATTAGTCATCAACCTTGATGTATTGAGTTAAAGTGATAAAACAATTCTTTATCAAAGGATATTTTCATTACCAAACTAAATCACATGTTCAACATAGTCAGCAAGTAAAACAAAGTTTCTTCATAGAAATTAGATGGTAAATGGAGTTTAGCTCATAATGAGCATGGTTATGAACATTAAAAGAGATGAAGATAACAAACACATAATCAAACTAGAACAATCTGGCCAAATGTGAATGAATCTTTCTTCTTCAATGGTGATGGATGATGCTGATGATAACCTCCTAGCCTTCAAAATCTCCACCAGACCTTTAATATGAGTGTAAAGTGGGTGTTTTTATAAGAGCAACTTGACTAGAAGTTTTCTTCAAGCACACCAAATGATTGCAACATACTCTCCAATTTATACTGTCTGGAGGACCAGGCATGGCCCCGTGCTCCATAAGGCACGTCCCCGTGTTTTTGGTCACTTGTTTAAATTTATTTTGTCTTTTGAAAGGTGACCACGACCCCATGCTTCCTGAGGCACGGCCTCGTGTCCACGTGTCCAATATTTTGTCTTTTCTTGCAAATGTTTCTCTTTTCTTGCATATAAAAGCATGGGGCGTGTCCAGGGTGGCATGTGGGCGTGTCTGGGTGTTTTTTTGGTTTCATTTTTCTTCAGATTTTCTCTTGTTTCCTTGTTTAAGGCTTGGGTTTACCTGAAAATACATTTTAATATGATAAGTAGCTATTTGAGCTATATTATTTGATTGAAGTTGCAATTTTAGAGATTATTTGAGCTATATCTAATTATTTCGATTAAATGATTCAAATAATTCAAGTACAAAGTACAACACATTAAACAAACGATGAATACAAATCTAAATTGTAACATCACAAAAGTTTCGGGTTTAAAACACCAAGTTCAAAAGATAATGGACCAAAATTGCCAAGTTTTAAACCTCAGGGACCAAAAATGAAACTTCTGTCTTCGCGGCCTATCGCGATCGCCTGAAAGCCAACGTCATCGCGAATCGTGATGACGTGGTCTGACAGGTGGACACATGTCCCGCCACGTGTCCACACGTGGCACAACACCCGCAATGTGTCACCACGTGGCACTACGTCTGCCACGTGTTGCCACGTAGCAACCCTAGTGGTGACTGTGCATGCCTATGTCGCGATACGCGATGACATGATCAAGGGACCATCGCGTATCGCGATGGGTCCCCTGATCAGCCTATAATGGAGGCCTTTGGCCCTCTCACTCCTCACACCATTTTTCACACAGCTTTCTCTTTCTAAAAAACCTTACATCTCACTACCTCGATAATCGTGCCAAGCCTCCTCGTAAACCGTGCCCAAATTCCGCTGTTTCCTCGATCTACGTGCAATACACCTACGATACCGACTATGTTATCTTGGAGAACGTGACGCTCAAGATACGACTCGACGACCATCTCGAAGTACGTGCCAACAAGACGTGAAGATTGGAGTGCATTATTTTGCGTGCCAAGGTGGTGTTAATCAAAGGAAGCTCGAGAAACAATAAGGCGTCGAAGTGCTGCCCAAGTTTCTAGGGTTATTATAAGCCAAACAAGGTAGGCATAATGCACGAATAAAATAATAATAAAATAACAAGGCTTAAAACCTTAAGTCGAGGATATACTCGATACCTCGAAAAATAATAAAAGAACATGTAACAAAGAATATAAAAGACAGATATGTGAATATAATATAATATGATTCTTTGTTATAAATATTATGTAAGTTATTATTATTCTGAGATAATAAGTAAAAGAAAAATATATGTTTCTTAAATAAGAAGGAAACATATTGTTTTAATAAAAGTAAAACAAGTTAAACTAAAGGTTTTAAACTTGTAAAAGAAAAGAACGAAAAGATATTTTAAACTAAAGTTTTAAAATAAAGAAAAAGATGTTTTGAACTAAAGGTTCATAAAGAAAATATAATCGAGGTAAAGATTATAAAAAGAGATTAAAGGTCTTAAACCGGATTAAAGATCCGACTAACAAAAGGTTATACTCGTACTATAGGTGCGAGATAGCAAAGAAAGGAAAGACCTGGTCAGTGTATTGAAGCTGATCATTTCAAGAAAAGGTTAATACGCCTAACTTTATAAACTTATTTAATCGAGTCAAATAAATGAAATGAATTACATGAGATAACGTATCTCTAAAAAATTATAAAGAACAGTAATCGCTAGCCCTCAGGCCGTCGTGTATGTTTGTTTGGATCCTTACATATGTGGTAAAAATTCGGTGGGCGCACCACACCACACCTGGTCATGACCTCCGCCACGACGGGCCAGACCTAAGTTACGTCCATGTGAGACTGATCATGTGTATACGTATGGTACCTAAGTAATGTCGAATGTTGCGGTGTTTGCTGGGGTGTCTTGTGTGTGACTTAAGTTTATAATTGTGTTTTGGTTTAAAGCTTGATTATTCCTAAGCCACGATGGGCCGGACCTAAGTTATGTCTCGAGGGGTAATCAAGTAAAAGAAAATATTTTATGCGTCAGCTTATTCACCAGCATGTGTTGCTGACGTATTTTCTAAACATTTTGTAGGTACTCAAGATTAGGAGCTTGGAATGCTCGAAGTGCTTTGTTATCCGATGGCTCGGATCATTTTGTTAATATTAAAATATAAATGGTGGTTTTGTATAAGCAAGTAATCTTTTATAAACATTAAACGGGTATTTTAAAATCCCATCTTTTGTTAAGTAAAATCATATAAATGTACCTTCCGTTTTAAACACGTAAGTCTGATTTATTTACATATGTGGTACCAACATATGTGTCATACACCTAGGCTGTAGTTTGGGGTGTGACAAGTGTTGGTATCAGAGCCATCGATCTTAGCAAATTAGGTATTAATTAATGATACCTAAGCTTCGGTCCAAGTGAATAAGAAAAATATTTGTTATTACTTGTTTAAACTTAAATAGGGATAAGATAGGCTGGTAAACCTTTTCTATCCCTTCTCAATCTAAACCACCCAACCTATAGATGTCGTTCAAGAAGATGATGGATGGATTCATGAGAGATGCGAGAAGAGCTGGAATTCCCATACCCTACTGAAGGACAATATGAGCGAGGATTACTACAAAGCCTTCTTCAATCAAGATCACCCGATCGACCAAACCAAACCGGTGTACTTCCCTGGAACCGAACAATGTCCAATCAACTTACCCGATGATCCACCAACGCAAAGGAACGATCCCCCAAGGCACTCAAGTTATCATCCATCAAGCATACCTATGTACCATCCGTCCGACATCCTGACATATCATCCGTCCGATATCCCGACGTATCATCCGTCCGACGTTCCAACATATCAACAACCCAAATATGCATTTCTCTCCAATAAGCAAATCAAGGAGGAACCTGAGTTCGACTCGTCAGACTGGATGCAATGCTACTCCGACCAAAGAAGATGGCATACTGGAACTTCTGCTTTTCAACTCAGTTGATTCTCACCCAAACATCTATGATGGACCTTCTCGAAAGCCGAAGATGAGGGTTATGATGCCATACGAGAGTTATCGTCTACACCCTATGGAGAATGAGACTACAAAACTGATGGAGGAAGAAGACCTCGAAGAAGAGGAAGATCCGGAAGATGAAGAAGACCCCGAGGAAGAACCTGATGAGGAAACGGCTCCAATGGAGGAACCAACAAGTTGTGACTGCCCGCCAAATCAAGGATGTGTGCAACCATTCTTCCACAAGAATCCAAGCTATGGCTCCTTGGACCCATACATGCAATACCTTCAAGAACTCAAGAACAAGTCATCACCAAGTTTCCCACCGTATCAAGGCAAGATTCCATCAGTCGAAGAACAAGCGAACGAGATCCGTGAGCAAAATGAAGCAGTTGAAGATTTCTTCAACTATTCGTCTAACGTTACATCACCACCATACCCCAAGAACCACTATGACATCATTATGATGGGGTACCGTGATCCACCACCTCGATATGGATACTCGAATGAGATCCCACAGTCCCAAGAAGAGCATCAGTCCCAAGAAGAGCATCTTGATAGGGCCTTGCATGAGACTGATGATCTAAGAAAGAAGGTAGTTGTTGATGGAGCCAAGAAGAAGAAGATAGGAGATAAGATGGTGAAGGATGTGTGAAGAAATTCATGAGAGACTAAGAAATGGTGAAATGCATAATGTAATAAATGATGTAATGTTGTGTGTTACGAAATAAGGATAGGGATATATATATATCAAGTAATGATGTATATATAAATGTGTGATGTAATAATATATATGTGTCACACCCCGACTAGGTAGTTGCGGAAGCGTAATACGGGAATGTAACAGATAACACTGGTATCAACCACATTGTTTATAAAGAAATTCAACAACTAATTTACATCATATTACATTGGTAGGTACTATGTTTACAAACTAGATGAAAAAAACATAACCAGTTCTCGGTTCCTTATTCATTAGTACGTATTTGCATCTATTCGCAGCTATTCAACTTTCCTTCTAACACCAAGCACGTAAGCAAATCATTCCAACTTCGGCTTACCTGAAAAGCATGTTAAAACGGGTCAACTACGTCTAGATGGTGAGTTTCAAGTTTCACGAGTTCGAACAAAATCAGTATACGAGTTCGTAAAGTTCACAGTACGTATGTATATAAGTATGTGTATGATGTATTATACTAAGCCACAAGTGAAACTGAGACAACTCGCACTGCATGGCCACCCTTGCCCATGTACTCCCGTTGGCATTTAACAGCCACTTTGCCCCAAGTATGTACTATGTCTTATAAATGACAATGTGCAACTGCGTAAACAAGTATATCCGGCATACCCCACCGGCGCCTTCAGTTGGGTTTGTCAAACCGATAGTACTATCCACACGTCACTGGCACGAAGTTAATCACTTGTGTTTGTGGGGACTTTCAAGTGTTAGTACTTAGATAATTCACATCACCACACGTTTTCAAGTATATAAGTATATGTAAACATGCTTTCCACCCCAAAAGTTCGTAAAACAGTTTAGAAAGTGGGGTCGTGAAACTCACCTTATTGTAGTTCGAGCAGGTAATATACGTCAATAAGTGTTATGCCTCGATTATAACTCGTATCCAATAATCGGTATCGTACTGTTAATACTAGTACAGTGTTTAAACCAAATCGGGCTGTATAACTAGTCTGGTTATAGCTATTAGGCCCAAAACATGACCATAGTCTTAGATTGTGACGCTGTATACTATGAAATGTTTAAAACTGGATTTGGCTCAGTTTCACCGTTTTTCGAGCCTAGCCAAGTTGATCGTTTATGCGTTTCGGAAATAGGTAAGATCATATAAACTTATGTAAACATATTGATTGATAAAATGATTTGATTTATAAAAGAATTTTAAGGTTTCGGTATCTGGATTGATCACAGGTTTCGTTTCCGTTTTCTTACGGTTGTGATTATACGAAGCGCGTACAATTCATCCGAATTGTCCGGAATTCTCGTAAAAAGTTTGTTTTTATCAAATTCACCTAAAATTATGATATTTGACCACTTTTGACATTTTGACATACCAGTCAGTCCGTTAAACACAAAACTGCCGGTTTCGTTAAAACAAATATAGTTTAAATCTTTGATTATTCATAACTAACTATGCACTTATATATAAATTATGGAAATTTTTGTAAAAATACATTAAAATATGGATAATTTTATAAAAATACTTTCAGAAATTTTATGATTAATTATCTATTTATAAAAATTCATTAAATGTGTTATAATTAAGTAATAAATATCCCGTTTATATCAAACAACATCTGAAAAATCTGATAATTTTGCCAAGTGGTCTCAAAATCATCACATAGCTCCTGAAAAATCTCCAGAACCTAACGCTTTGGCCAAAATGCTTTTTTGCGTGTTTTTCGGCTGTTAAAACTCGATTACAACACAATTGCACAAAAAATACCTAAACATCTCCAAATGTCCTAAAACTTTGCCAGTGATATTCACATAAAATTTATGGGTTCCAAACAAAATTTCATAATTTTTGATGAAGTTTAACTATTTTTCCCGAATAAACGCCAATAAACGGTAATAAATTCGCAAAATATTCTCTTTTTATCGGAAAATTACCAAATTTGAACAGGGACTCATTTAAATGATCCCTAATGTCCCTGCAAATTTTCACAAGCTAACAACAAGAACGTCACAACCTAATACTAAACAGCCCCTAAACGAGTGTTACGGGTTTACCTTGTCGGTTTTCGATGAGTTTTGATGGTTTAAACAACTCTCCAGGTCTTGGGTCACAAACTCAGTGTATCTACATATCATATAACATCCAACCAAGCATAAATCATCCATATAACAGCCTTGTTAATTAGGGTTTCGGTTTTGGTTTCAAACCGAACTTTCGAACCGTAAAAACGACATATTCATGTTCTAATCCGTGTTTTTGGCCAAAAATCCACATGGTACTGACTTGTAAACATGTTTGACATCAAAAAATGATTTTAGGTGATTTTTAGGGTTTTTGGATGGTTAAACATGTTTAAAACTAATCAAGACTTAATTTTTCATGGTTAAACTTTGTTAATCAAGTAAAAATCTCATGAGTTTTGATTGTTACCTTGAAGGTTTTGGCTGGAGGATGCAAGAAATCAGCTGATCTTGATCTTGGTTGGTTTGTGTGTTAAAATATCCAATTTTTTTAACTTATACAACAAGCTAGAAACAAAAGGGATATACCCTTATTTGCGGCCGGCTCATGAATGGGGCCCATTGGGCCTCTTTTTGGCCCATTGGTGCCTCAGTTTTCGTGCCACGCGTAAAATTCGGTCCAAAATTTAATTCGGGTTCGGTTTTTTGCAAGAAAACTAGTTCGAGTGCGAAAAATAGCGCGAAAACGAGTGTTTTTCAGCCCATTTTTGTAAAATAAGAAAAACGTACTGACTCGTTTCAAAAATCCAAAATATTTTCACGGATTGCCTAGAACATGTCATATAAGTGTTTTATAAATCTTTTTCGGCTTAACAGATGCTACAATGCTCGTTTTGATGTTAACGATTGCGTTTAAACTCATAGCGTATCAATAAACGAAACCTTTTTTGTTTAAATGGTTTTAAGCGTACTGGGGCCTAAATATCAATATGTTAGCCACTATAATATATATATATATAACTCGTATATGACCCCTCAGTATATATACGGGTCATAATTAGTATCGGTCGGTTACTCGTTTAAGCATTACGAATTAACCGATTTATCGTTTACTCGCTATGTAATGAATAAGGTATACCTTGTTTTGTCACGAAAGTCACAATATGTATCTTGTAAGATATATATATATATATGTTTAATAAATGAATAAAGTAACGTGTGATTAAGAAAAGATTATAATTTAAATTTCAGCAATGTCGAATCAAAATAATGCTGAAGCATCACGAAAGGAAGCAGAAATTCATGCACGAAAAGATAAAGAAAAAGAACAAGAAAAAGAATAAGAACAAGAACAAATCCCTGAAAAATACATGAACCAAATCCAAAAGATGATAAAAGAAGCCGTTAGAGCTGAATCTCAAGTTAGAACTCAATCTAGGCAATCTCAATCCATTGAACCTTCTCAAAATCTATTAAATCCCGTCCTAAACCGTCTCATATTGAAGAGAACGTTCATGAGTCCAATGTTGATGGGGGCATAAAACAAAAGTTTAAGAAATTGAAAATTAAGAGTTGTCCGTTTAAGGACTTCAAGAACTTTGGACCCAAGGAATTCTATGGTGACAAAGGCGCCATTGCAACGGTAAGATGGCTTGAATAAATGGAGTCGTTTGTTATTATAAGAAAGTGCTCCGAACAAGAGAAGATCCAATATTCTGCCCAAATGTTGAAGGGAGAGGCTCTGGAGTGGTGGAATACATAAATAATGAGCAATGGAAGGCAAGTATCGTACAATTTGATGTGGGAAGAGTTCAAGGAAATGATGATGGCGAAGTTCTGCCCGAATCATGAAACTAATCAAATCCTAACAAAATTCCTTAATCATAGAGTTGTAGGAATGAACCTTCGAGAGTACAACACAAAATTTCCCGAGTACTGCCGGCTCGTGCCCTAGCTGGCCACTCCTGAATCCAGCAAAGTAACAAGATATAGTTGGGGGACTTTCGCGGGAAATCTGCGACATGATGAGTTCTCACCTCCGTCGAATCGCTGACTCTGCAATGGAGTTGGCTGGATATCTAATGAGCGATATGATCCGCAACAAGGAAGAAGACAAAAAGGTCGTGCCGTCAAACGACCACAAGAAAGGAGAGAATGCCCGCTTCAAGGGCAAGGATGTGGAACAACGCAAATTTGGAACCAACTCCAACTACACTCAATGAAAGACTTGAAAAAAGTACCATAAAGGTCGCTGCCACTTTGTTCCGTCCTCAACTACAATCGTCTGCGACTCGTGTCACAGACCCGGCCACACAACGGCCGACTGTTGGAAGAAGACGATGACTTGCTATAACTGCAAGGAAATGTTGGGTTTTAACAAGATTATTAAAGTGATAAAATCCCTATTTTACGAAAAACGCAGCGGATATAAAAGTTTTAAATCTTTTTTTTTTTGGGTAAAGGGTTCTACCCGGTTAAATTCATTCCACACAACCAACAAAGAACAAGTAATATGACAAAGTGCCATATTAGTTCTCATGTATGACATGCCATACAAGAGTAAACAAAACCAAAACCACCAAACAATGGTAAACACTGCTAAAGCCTACACAAGAACCAAAAAAACAAACATAACAAAAACAAATCAACCATTATCATCAATTTGGTGTGAAACTCCTCTCGGAAAGTGCCAATCTTCAAGAACCCGATTGACCCGTTCAGAATTCTTGAACTTTAGAGTCATTAGCTTTAGGCGAGTACCCTTAATGATTTCATCAGCAACAATCTTTGGAGTCTTCAAAGAGTTCCTGAAAAGCCTGTTATTTCGTTCCTTCCAAATTACGTAAACCGAAGCCCCAAGTAATAGCTGATTAATAACATTATAAATAGAGTTGGACATTTCAAATTGAGACACATATTGAAGAATATTCGCCCAACCATTCATGCATCCCTGAAACTTACCTTTCATTTTGACAATACTCCAAACCTCAGCAGAGAACTTACACTCAAAGAAGAGATGATTACGAGAATCCGGCTCTCCATTACATAAAAGGCAGCAATACAGGTTATGATTTGGATACCCACCAATATTCCACCCCATTATACGATTCTGCGTGCTCAACCTATCATGAAAAGTTTTAAATCTTGTTAATATGATATGTATAAAACCAATTTTAAACATGCAAAACCCAAACCCGGATCCAAATACGAATTACACACTATCAAATACATACATGTCACTGTAAGTCCATGCATGTTACTACTACCTTTCAATATGACAAAACCGGGTGAAAGAGATGATGATTGAAAGGTAAGAACTTGAATATGGAAGCTCCTCAAGCTAGCATACCCCAAGCTTCAACAACACACCACTTCTAGCTAGGATTTGCACTTGAAATTTTCTTCTTCTTTTCTTATGTTGAATGAAAATACCCAAGAGAGGAAGAGAGAAAAGTTTACTTGGAAATTATGTGTGTTATGAAAGAATGAAAGAGAAAGACTTGGTTTATTCAAAGGCATCTTTCTCTCCACCAATAATAACCATTGCATGTCTCCACTCACCTTGCATGTCTCCACTCAAACATATAATAATATTACATTTGAAAGAGTATTATTCCTTTCCCCTTTTTTTTATAAAGTTATATATATATATATATATATATATATATATATATATATTTATAAGTTTATAACTTATAACTTATAAAACTTATTATATGTTAAGATACATGCTTGGTTATTATTATTCACATATTGTTATTCAACCAACTTAAATAACACTATGTAATGTTCTCTCATAAAACATAAATCATCCATATGATTTGTTTATTACACAAGTACATTTTATTTAGAAACCTCTTTCCAAATAACTCAAGTGTTAATATTCATTTGTTATGATCACATCATATGTAAACGAATATTATCGGTGTTTGTCTAGCTTGTTATTGGGTATGACCCGACTTGGATTATAACGTACTAGCCACATCAATTATAATATGTCTCTTGGGCAGACCGAGTCCAACAATCTCCCACTTGCACAAGATACATAGAAGATTGATGCAAGTAGCAAATACCGCCTAACTACGGTTTACTACCCCTAATACGCATGACGAAGTGCCATTCAATAACATCATCCCTTTCAAGTCCCATACTTGAAAATGATTTAGGTGAAACTATCATTTATCCTTTTGCCACAAATGTCATGTTAAATCCAGAGACACAGAGTGATCATTCTCTGTTGATTTAACTTGTCAGACCTTAGACATTTAACTCTCAACGAATAAGAGGGACAAATCCCATATTGACTACATACGTCTCTCACTATCACCTTGTACTATACTTGAGCTTAGCCTTATGTACTGACATATTTCAGAGCAGCGAAGAACTAAGTCAAAGCATAATAGTCGATGAATATCAAGACCCAATATGTATCTCAGGTCAGAGGATACTATGAAGTTCGCCTTTACTCAATTTACTTATGATCACAAATCCCAAGGATTCCATGCAGTAAAATTGAGGGCGGGTTAGTCCAATATTTATCCCATAAATATTTATGAACCTTGGCAGCAACCCTTTGCTATATTCATACCTCATGAATATCTACCAATCCAAGTTCATAATAGTCTTACTTTCACATTTGTTCCCATAACTATGAACGACTACGGACATTTAGAATAATACAAATTATTCACGGATTTAAACATACTAAAATGGAACATAACTTAAGAACATGACCATATGATTGAGTTAAAATAAAATTGTTCCAATATCCAAATACAAATTTTGATCAAATCCAATCACTAGAATATCGAAGTCCTAAGGCGCAAGTATGACCCTCATGCTTCGGCCTTTCAAGGAGTTTCGTGAGTGGGTCCGCAATGTTTTGATCAGTGTGAACTTTGCGAATACATATCTTTCCTTTTTCAACTTCATCCCTTATGTAGTTGAATCTCCGCTCAATGTGCCTAGTCTTTTGATGTGCGCGGGGTTCCTTGATTTGAGCAATCGCACCCTCGTTGTCACAAAAGATTTCTAGAGGGTCCTGAATGGTACGGACTACCCCTAGATCGGTAATGAACTTTCTAATCAATGCAGCTTCTTGAGCTGCCAATGAGGCGGCGATGTATTCTGATTCAGTGGTGGATAAGGCTACCACATCTTGTTTTGCACTCTTCCATGAGACAGCACCACCATTGAGAACGAGAACGTGTCCCGACTGTGATCGAGAATCATCTCGATCAATTTGGAAACTCGCATCAGTGTAACCCTTTACTACGAGTTCCTCTTCACCAGAGCCATATATTAGAAACATATCCTTAGTCCTCCTAAGGTATTTCAATATGCTCTTAACAGCCATCCAATGGCTAGTTCCCGGATTTTGTTGGTATCGACTTGTCATGCTCAAGGTGCATGACACATCCGGTCTAGTGCAAATCATGGCATACATGATGGATCCTATAGCAGATGCATATGGGATACCACTCATTTTGTCTTGCTCATCCTTTGAGCTTGGACATTGAGAAGCACTCAACATCGTTCCTCTTTGAATAGGTACCAAACCTTTCTTAGAGTTTTCCATCTTGAACCTTTTCAAGATCTTGTCTATGTATGCACTTTGATTCAAACCTATCAACCGCCTTGGTCTATCCCTATAGATCCTTATTCCCAGAATATAGGCGGCTTCACCAAGATCCTTAATGGAAAAACAGCTTCCAAGCCAGGCTTTTACACCTTCCAAGGTTGGAATGTCATTTCCAAACAGTAATATGTCATCAACATATAATACCAGAAAGGTAATGATGCTCCCACTAGCTTTCTTATACACACAAGCTTCATCAGCGTTTTTGATTAATCCAAATTTCTTAACTTCATCATCAAAACGGTGATTCCAACTCCTAGATGCTTGTTTCAATCCATAGATTGATTTCTTCAACTTGCATACTTTGTTAGGATGTTGTGGATCGACAAAACCTTCAGGCTGAACCATATAGACATCTTCATTAAGATGCCCATTTAGAAAAGCAGTTTTGACATCCATTTGCCATATCTCATAGTCATAATATGCGGCTATGGCAAACAATATCCTAATAGACTTTAGCATCGCCACAGGAGAGAAAGTTTCATCATAATCAACCCCTTGAGTTTGAGTGAAACCCTTTGCTACAAGTCTAGCTTTATAAGTATCCAAGTTTCCATGCATATCAGTTTTCTTCTTGAAAACCCACTTACTTCCAACCAGCTTGGAATTTAGAGGTGGAGCAACCAAGTCCCATACTTGATTGTCATGCATGGATTGCATCTCAACATTCATGGCTTCTAGCCATTTGTCACAATCAGATTGCGACATTGCATCTCGGTATGTGGTGGGTTCATCCGAATCTACCACGTAGCATCCATCCATGAAAAATCCATATCTCTCAGGTGGGGTGCTAACTCTACCAGATTTGCGAATGTTTTGTGTGTTTTGATCAACCATTTAATCATCCTCAACAACCTCTTGTTGATTGCTAGTGTCAACTAAACGTGTATCGGCTTGTAGTTCTCGATCCTCTTCGAGTTCTACAGTTCTATCAGTTCCTTCCATAAGGAACCTTCTTTCCAAGAACTTAGCCTTTCGAGCTATAAACACTTTATGCTCGCTTGGATTGTAGAAATAATATCCCATCGAATCCGTGGGATATCCTACAAATATACACTTAGTGGATCGACATTCAAGTTTGTCAGGGGTGTAGATCTTAACATAAGCCTCACAACCCCATACCTTTAAATATGAAAATTTTGGAGCCTTTCCATGCCATATTTCAAAAGGTGTCCTATCCACTTTCTTGGTTGGTGCCATATTTAAAATACGGGCAGCGGAGATCACAGCGAAACCCCAAAATGATAGAGGTAATGAGCTTCTAGCCATCATGGATCGAACCATATCCAATAAAGTTCGATTCCTCCCCTCGGACACACCATTATGTTGTGGTGTTCCAGGTGGAGTAAGTTGTGAGACAATCCCACAACTCCTAAGATGTTCTAGAAACGCATCATTGAGGTATTCACCTCCTCTATCAGAACGTAGTACTTTGATTGTTTTGTTGAGTTGATTTTGTACTTCATTTTGGAAGACTTTGAACATTTCAAAGGCCTCATTTTTGTGTCTTAACAAGAACACATACCCATAGCGACTATAATCGTCGGTAAAGGTAATGAAGTATCTTTCACCATTTCTTGTCATTGTCTTAAAAGGTCCACATACATCCGAATGTATGATACCTAATAAGTCTTTCGCCCTTTCATTTGTTCCATTAAAGGGTTCTTTGGTCATCTTTCCCAATAAACAAGATTCACATTCATCAAATGAATCAACATTTGATTTCAAAAGATCATTCTTTAGAAGTGTATGAATACGATTCTTGTTTATGTGACCAAGACGACAATGCCAAAGCTTGGTACAACGAGTTATCAATGTATGAGTCATCATGAATTAATTCATAAATGCCATTAAACGGCATCGATTTAAAATAAAAGACATTATCCATGAAAACATAAATACCGTTATCAACAAACTTAAAGTCATAACCAGATTGTCTTAATACAGAAACAGAGATAATATTCCTAGTCAAACTAGGGGAATATAAAATGTTTTTCAAAACAATTTCCAAACCATTTGGAAGCTTTAAAACATAATCTCCTCGGGCTTGGACGTCAACCTTTGCTCCATTGCCCATGAAAAGACTTATATCTCCTTTCTTCACTTCATTTCTTCTTTTGAACCCCTGCAATGAATTGCATATATGAGTTCCACATCCGGTATCCAATACCCATGTGTTAGAAGAAATAATATTAAGATCAATGTGAATCATGAAAGTTGTACCTGAGGTTTGCCCCGCATCCCTCTTAGCTTTCAACTCCTTGAGATAGGTCGGACAGTTTCTCATCCAATGACCTATCTCACCACAACCAAAGCACGGATCCTCAGCGCTAACCTTTAGCTTCTTTGGTTTTGGTTCCGCCTTTGCCTTTCCCTTGAACCCCTTCTTGACTTGCCCCTTGCCAACGGCAACCCTTGCCTTTGGTTCCGGGTGATGCCTTTTCTTTGAGCCACCCTCATTGATCGCAAGAACGGGTAAAACCTTTTTACCCATGCCGGCTTCGGCTGTCTTAAGCATTGCGTGAAGCTCACCAATGCTTTTGTCCCATCCGTTCATGTTGTAGTTCATGACGAATGTCTCAAACCTTTTAGTTAAGCCATTTAGGATCAAATCCGTGGCTAACTCTTTTGAGACGGGACAGTTAAGCCGTTCAAGCCGATCAATGTGGCTCTTCATCTTAAGTACATAAGATGATCTTAAGTACATAAGATGAAACAGATTGGGTTTCTTCCATATGACATGCATGAAGCGCTCGAACCGTTTCGAATCGCTCAACCCGAGCTTGAGTAAGGAACATTTCCTTAAGCTGGGTAATCATGTCATACGCCCCATGATTCTCGAAATCCTTTTGGATCTCGGGAATCATTGTTCCCAACATGAGGCAAGAAACTTGCACCGAATCCTCGGTGTATTTTAACCAATCTGCATAGGCATCCAAGTTATTGACATCGGGAATAGGATCGTTTAAAATATAAGACTTCTTTTCTTGCTTGAGAACAATTCTCAAGTTTCGATACCAATCCATGAAGTTGTTAAAGTTTAGATGATCCTTATCCAGAATGGATCTTAGTGATAGATTATGCACGTGTGGGATAATTGCGTTCGGTGCGTTGTTTGCGGCCATCTAAAAGAATTTTAACAAAGTTCAAATTAGTATTTTCGATATTAATAAAATTTTAATCTTTAATACCCTTTAATGTCTCCAAGACAATTATTGATTAAAATCTAGAACCCAACGTTTCATTCAAATAGTAGTTAGGTGACCTTTATCCTGCTATTCGAATTAACAAGGTAGTCAACGTTTGACAATTGCAACCCTTTGCAACTTCTAGTTTTATGGGATCGGTTAAACATCATATGTTTAGTTGGTATGTTAAATCCCATCAACACCTTTGAACGCCATGTTAAGGTGATCCTATAGTCATGGTTTCAAATCAAGTCGTCCTACTTATACACACGTGTGAGTTTACTCTTACAAGTGGTTAGGTGATCCTAATGCCAAAAGTACTTGTAAAATCACCTTAAGATCACAAGTTTTCTTAAAAGTGCTTAGGTGATCCTAACCCACTATCAAGTCTACAAGTGACTTAAGTGTCGTATAAAAGGATGGTGTTTAACTTGTTTTAAAAGGGATTTTAGTTTTCTAAATTCTAGATTGGAAAACTATTTATTGTACCTTTCATTTGCATGCATTCAAATGTATGGTACTTAGTTGAAAAACCCATTTTTATTATGAAATCATTAGCTATTAATAAAACCAATTTTTATTACCTAACGATTTCTAAGGAACCAATTTTATGCTAGTTGATTTTAAGTTGTTAAGCAAACCATATTGCAAATAATAAGTAAATCAACCATGCAAGCATAAAATATACACAACCACAAGTTCATAACCATAGCCTCCTAATGTTGACCACACTTGTTGACCGAAGACTAGTGTGTCAAAAAGTCTCTCCTAAGGGACCCAAAAGAACATGCACTTGTGTCGGTGAACTCCCACTTGATTCCGCATCCATATGCTCCAAGTGTTTACTCCCGGTGTTGTGGTCTTCATCATTTTATTTGGGCTTCCATCCATGCATCTTCTTTTACAAAATATATCCTAATACATTTTTCTAGTAAAAGAAATACATCTAATCTACTTATTATTACAAGCCATATGAATGAATAAATAGATTACAAACCCAAATAAATATTACAACCAAATCGAATGAACAAACAACCAACACAATCATTCAACCAAACACAAGGCCATGGCTAGGTTATGAACATCTATTACACATCCATATATGCAATAATACAAGACCAAAATGGTTCCCCTTTTTGCCTCAAAACTTTCGGCCAAGCTTAAGCAATCCGAAAGTTTCGGGTTTTGTCCAAACAAACTAAACAATCATCCAAATGACTTGGTTTTTCAAGATTACCACATGCATGTAAAGTATAACCTTGAAAAACCATGGGGTAACCAAAACCCCTAAAATTTTCGGCCAAATGGTGAAACCCACCATAAACCCAAAAAATTTTGGGTCTAATGAAGCATGCATTCATATAAGCGGCTCTTGATGCCATTGTTGGGTTTTAACAAGATTATCAAAGTGATAAATCCTTATTTTACCAAAAATGCAGCGGATATAAGTTTTAAATCTTGTTAGTTTTAGTGTATAGAACCAATTCAATACATGCAAAACCCAAACCCGGATCCAAATACGAATTACGCACTATCAAACACATGCATGTCATTATAAGTTCATGCATGTTAAACTACCTTTCAAGTAACCAAATAAGTGTGAAAAAGATGATGATTGAAAGGCAAGAACTTGAATATGGAAGCTCCTCAAGCTAGTATACCCAAGCTTCAACAACACACCTTCTTAGCTAGGATTTAAACACTTGATTAACACCTTCTTCCTTTCCTTAGTTTGGCCGAAATCAAGAGAAAGAAAGGAAGAGAGAATTGATGTTTACTTGCATGTATGTTGTGTGTGTTATATGAAAAATGAAAGAGAAAAGTTTGGTTTTATTCAAAGCCATCTTTCTCTCCACCAATCAAACCCTTTGCATGTCTCCACTCAATAAAAAAAATAATATATTTGAAAGAGTTATTATCTTTTTCTTTTATAAAACTTTAAACATATATATATATATATATATCCATACATATATATACTTTTATAAGTTTATAACTTATAACTTATAAAACCTATTATATGTTAAGAGACATGCTTGGTTATTATTATTCACATATTGTTATTTAACCAACTTAAATAACACTATGTAATGTTCTTTCATAAAACATAAATCATCCATATGATTTGTTTATTACACAAGTACATTTTATTTAGAAACCCCTTTCCAAATAACTCAAGTGTTAATATTCATTTGTTATGATCACATCATATATGAACGAATATTATCGGTGTTTGTCTAGCTTGTTATTGGGTATGACCCGACTTGGATCATAACGTACTAGCCACATCAATTTAATATGTCTCTTGGGCAGACCGAGTCCAACACTTCTTCCTAACATAACCCTAAAAACACACTCCGCCTCTGCCCGAAAACCGGCGAACTAACCCCAAAAATTCCAATCCTTGCTTCAAACTTTCTATATCCAACAAAAGGTATGTCAATTTGATAGTTATATAAGTCTAATTCACCATTCTAGGTCTAAATCGGACCCCAAATCCGAAATTATTGTTGAATCGGGTCAAAACCCAAAAATTAGAAAGGTCAATCCTTTAAGTCTAGGGCTTTTAATTGATAAATAGGTTTGACTAGTTTTGAAACCTAGGGTTGGAAGAGGCTTTAAAGGAAAATCATACGGGTTCGGGTCTTGGAGGATCCATACCATAAAAATCGAACTCGGGTGATATTCTTTGAAAACCGGGTTGAATCATAAGTTCGAATCTTAAAATTTATAAAACTAGGATTAAAAACACGGGCCGTGTTTGTGCAAAACACACCCCGTGGTCCATTGCAAGTTAACCAAAGTCAAAATCAGTTAAAATGGCAAAAAAAACTGCCAAAACCAGTGCAACATGGGGCCGTGCCTCATGAGGCACATGTCCATACTCAAGCTTCTTGTTCTAAAAATGCAGATGGCTGAATACGGGGACGATAAACATGCTTTCTTGATCTTTCCTAAAAATACGGAAAGAGATGAGTGCGTCCGACAAAGAATGGGCTACATAAACAACCGACTTTTAGAGCCAAACTTTTATGCTTGCAAAGAAACTCTGAAGAAAGTAAACTAATGGATAAGGTACAAAGTGCTTGTCAAGGGATCGTGGACACGTGTTCTCAATCAGAAAGGCAAGGCAGTGACTAACGAACATTTGGCTTCATTCTCTATAAAAACAAAAGACTTGTATATGTGGGATGAAGAGGCTGTTGAGTTTAGATGTGGGGGAGTATGCTACAAAAATTCGGTCTCACAACTCAGGATTGATTTGGGCATTTATACGAGCGATGAGACCGATACTCCCATATGGTACGAGTCTATGACAACTTTTGTAGACGAAGATGCTGATGAATCGAGCGAGCCAGGAATCACCAGGATACAAGCATGGGAATAGTTAAGTTTGGGAGGTGAAAGATTCTATCCAAGCAGCACCAAGAGCACCGCCTTAGCGACCCAGGGATGAGATACATTCACCGCTTACTGAGCCAAACAGTCACTCAGCGTGGTCAGAGCGAGGGGGTAGTGGGGTTAAGGGATTTAGGTTCTTTTTATTGCATCAAGAACGAGGTACCTTGCAATATCACGTACCTATTCTGTCAACTATTTACAACTAATGCAAATTCAAGGAGCCCAAATACCCCGATCTTTGGAGGTCAAAGAAGGAACACGAAGCCCGAACCCAAACGCACTTGATCTCAACTTCTGTATCTATATGCAGATGGTCCAGTAAAAAGGCAGAAACCTAGACCAGTGGAGGTTTCAGGATGCCTTTAACCAGGTTCGGGATCCTGAGGACCCCGTTGATATGACCATTCAGGACATACCTGAGAGGAGGGCAGGATCACCGCCACGTTAGACCCGATGCCGTACTTACTTTTAGTAGGGTGGCCCATCATCATCAGGAGTCGGCCCGATCTCGTCATACCATAGCTAGTACTCTTTCGAGTGGCTATACGGGCTCATCTACTAGTTCCAGACTCACACCACCGCTTCTTTTGACAGATTATTAGGACAGATTGCTGATTCTAACGCACAACGAGTCGCAGAATACGCAGAGACGAGGCGGGCATCAGTTGAGTGAGGGCATGAACCGGCAGTGGGGGCCCTTTGACCTAGAGCACCCGGGTAACTGACGAGCAGCGGCGGGTAGGTCTGGTATGGGCATGGGCGGTAGTACGAACTTATTTAGCCCGTGTGGGAAGGGTATGGAACTTGTTGGTTGTGTGCAGCCTATATTATACAGGTACACTACAGGAAAACAGACGAAAAACAGGGGACGCTCTGTCGAAATTTCGTTAGCCCGTAGGGAAGTTCCTTTCCATTAGACCCACCATACTTCATATTAATCTCATTATGATTTTTTTATGAATCATTTCACATTGAGGACAATGTGAGATTCAAGTGTGGGGAGGGTAATTACTTGACCAAATTTCTTGCTCAACTAATTATATAATTCTCTAATAAGCAAAACTTTTGTAGCAAACAAAGACTATTTTTGACAAAACCAAAAGCATATCCAAGAAAATATTTTGCAAATAACCAACTAAAAATCTACTATAACCAGAAAAGTGAAAAAGTAAAAACTAGTTTTGTAATCATCAGAAAACATTTATGCAAAATATGGCGTTTATACCCAATCCCTCCGTTACTGTGAGATAAACTTTATGCCATATATATATATATATATATATATATATATATATATTTTCGGAAGCATTGAGTGAGTCATATGTTTCATGTGATTTAGAACTTGTCTCAAGTATTCTTTTCAAGACCGCACGAAGCGTTGTATATGGAAGAAGGAAATATTATCACAATTTCCTCAAACCATTCTTCAAATTACAAAACCTAGAAACCTTACAAAACCTTACCATAGCACTTTATCCCTCTCACCGGTAAAATACAACACTGGTCTTTTACCTGCAGACTCTAAAAAACTGGGAATGCATTCTTTCGATTTCAATTTCCTTTGCTGCATACATTTCGCAAAATCTAGGTTGCCTCCAGAACTTAGGGAGAGAGTCTTTCTCTTTAGCAATAAGGTGAGGAAAAAGTGGCACCAAGACGGGAAAAGGCCACCATTTTGTGGAGTTTCCAAAAGCGCAATGAAAAGAAGAGCAAAAGATACGAACGCTGCTTAGGATGTAGAAACTTGTCCCACGAAGGAAGATGTAGAAAAAGTCAAACTCAGTCTCAATATAAATATACTTAACTAATGAGGGTGGGGGCTATTAGGCTCAAAGCCGAACGATCCATTAGAGTTGGGAGTTATGTTCATAACATGATTGAGGAAGAACTGATTCACATCCTCGACAAAATGGGTCTTGATGATCTGAGCCTAAAAGAGTCACTAGGTTTGTAAATAAAAAATATAGAAATTGGGAGAAAAGAGCTAAACGTTGAATACATCTTAAGATTCTCGACAATCAATAGAAGTTGTATTTACCATCCTCACCATCATTAGCCTAAACCCTTGAACCACCACAAAATACCAAATCCCTATTTACACAAAACCGACTCATATTACCTTCTGATCTATGCAACCCTTCAAAAGGTGGAGATTTGAACTTATTAAAAGCTTATTTATCACTAGTCAAATTTTGGCTAAGAGTGTTCATGTACATACATCACAGGTTTGATCACATATAAAATCGAGTGTTAGTGAACATTGTGAGAACATGACATTTTGCATAAACGGAATCTCACAAAAACAAATCGCCTTTTTATATATCATTACATATATTCTTGTTATTTAAGGTTGGTTATTTTGTTTCCATTTTCTTGGAACTTTGTTGGGGATGTTTAAGCTACGGTCCTTACTTGCTATTTTTACATAATATTTATAAGTAGCTTGCTTGAGGACAAGCAAGGTGAGGATGTTTGATGTATATAAAATTATACATCTTTTTAGCATCAAATAATCTCTAAAAATTGTAACTTCTATCAAATAATATAGCTCAAATATCTACTTATCATATTAAAACGTATTTTCACGTAAACCTAAGCCTTAAACGAATAAACAAGCGAAAAGCCGAAGAATTATGAAAGAAAAACCAAAAAAAACACTCAGACACGCCTCCATGCTTTCCTATAAAAGAAAAGACAATAATCTGCAAGAAAAGACAAAATATTTGGCACGTAGACACGAGGTCGTGTCTCAGGAAGCATGGGGCCTATAACAACTCGGTTTTTCCAATTTATATTACCCGACCCGTTTTATGTTCGGGAAATTTATTCAATAAAAAAATCATGGTTATCGAGTGATTTTTTATTTTATTATTAATTGTTTATTATATTTATTTAATATATAATTAACTTTGATTTATAAACAGTTTTTATCCTATAGTATACTTTAACCCCATTTGGTCCCCTTTCCTAAATTATAAGGACCTAAACGCAAATATGTTAATATAATATATTTATAATCCATTAACCCAAACCTTTATACCCGTGTCCATGATCGAAGAACTCAACCCGTGACCCGTTTACATATGTTCCACCTTAATCTTCGATGTAAACTTAGAATATATATGTGCTTATGATTCCTCATTCCTATTCCGGCCTTACCGACAATTGTATTTAGGAAATAACAATCAAATTTAATACGTATTGATTATGTTATTTAGCCGACCTAACCCGTTTATCAATTGGCATTAGAATGAACATCATAATTCAATTAATCCTGGATACAACATTCTTATACCATCGCCAACCTACCCTCATCGTTAATTGCATTATCGTCACCTGTAATGTGCAATTTCAGTCAATTAAGTGCTGGAAATACTTCGATCTAATTGGCCGTCGAATCAACGTAGAACTAGGTAGTATGTTATATGGTTTTGAGCGTCGTTGTACACTCTACAATAACCCCATGTTCAATCGGCCAAACGATTTACGTATTGGCCGATTGATTGTTAGGGTTCATAGTATTATTTGGGTTTAGATTTATTGGTTTATAAATTTTCTGTCTGATGCTGTAACTAACTGATGCCCTAGCGCAACTAGTCTGGGGTGTGTGTGTTGTTAGTGCACGGTTTTGTCGTCTCGAGTCTTTGTAAATTATCGTTTGTAATTTATTATTATTTAATGTTAAACGTATATATAGAAATTAAGTTAGTTCGTTAATGTATATGCTAATTCGTTAAGGATGTTTAAAGAATTAGCCAATTCATTATATGTAAGGTCCATTCGTTAAGGATGTTTACCGAATGATTCGTTATGCTTTCCTTTTAAGTCTTGTAAGTTAACGAACTGGAGCCAATTTGCTACGGGATGTGTATCGAATTGGTCTCCATCGTCTATATATATGGTGTTCATACCCTCATAATTTAAGTTTTTGAGTTTTAATTATCGAACCTCTGCTCAAATTCCCTACGACTCAATTCTTCCTTAAAGTAATAGTAATCTACATATTACAACTAATATAAGACATATATATATATACATACATATATATATATTACTAATTATAAGCATATCATAAACTAGATCCTATAGATATTAGATCTAATCCGATAATCAATATTGATTAGATCTAACGTATTTACAAGTGGTATCAGGGCTTTTAGTTGTTAGATTGCTCTTAATTAAGTGTTAATGGTTTGTATTTGAAGCTTATTGATCGAGTTTCTGTTTTAATTAAGGTTTATTGAGACTCTGTTTGAATTATTGATTTGAATTGAACGATTATGGATTGAGTTTGATTCGGATTGTGTTTGGGAAGGTTTGAGGAAAGTTTATGAGAATTGGATTGTGAATTGAGATTGATTAGACTGGTTTTGGTTTGGATCTGTAAGTGTATGGAACAGGGTAAAGGTTTTGTATTAATGGATGTTGGTTGGATCGATTATAGGATACAGGATATGTGTAATTTGTTTATGAGTTTTTTACGAGTTGATTGGGTTGTGATTTAACTAATTTGGTGGTGAATTGTGATTGTATTACGTATTTTAATTTGGGTTTTGGTTGTTTGTGAATCTGGAAAATTTCCAGATTTCTGGAAAAATCGCTTGAAGATTTGAAGATTTGATGATGACTTTAATTCGTTATTGTTGAATCGTTAAATACGTGTTTATTTCATTAAGTAAACCTTAACAGATTCGTGCCACGTGGCGAGTTTGTTACAACTGTCTAACAACCTTGTTCGTTATCAACTGTAGCTGATTCGTTATCAACTTTAGTTGATTCGTGCTTACTGTTCCCAATTCGTGTTCACTTATTGATTCACTCAGTGATTCGTTACTTATTCGTTCTTGATTCGTCATCTCAGTTCGTCAACAATTCATTATTGAGTCGTTATACTAATTCGTTATCAATTAGCTTATTGATTCATTCAGTGATTCGTTACTTATTCGTTCTTGATTCGTCATCTCAGTTTGTCAACAATTCATTATTGAGTCGTTATACTGATTCGTCAGTAACTCGTTAGTGACGTGTCTTAAATTTGTTACTAATTCGTTATAACCTAATTCATTACTAGTTTGTCAGAGTACTAGACATGATTCGTTTTTCAGACCTGATTCGTTATCAAGACCTCATCTGATTCGTTAAGCTATTGTTCTCAGTTCGTTACCCATACTTCACTCAATTCGTCAAAATTACTGTTCCTGATTCGTTACAGAACTTTCACTTTTAACCCTCAATTTTGGATTATTGTTAAATTTGAACTTGTTATTTACAATGGCTTGTTTTTATGCATTGGCATCCCAGAATGTACTTATGCAACAGATGTTACACCTTGATGCTGAAATTGGATCCCATTCAAAATGCCCACAACTGATGAAATTTAGTGATTTTGAAAAATGGGAACCACGGTTTCGAGCAAATCTTGGTTATGTGCACCCCGATTGTTCAAGATGTCTTGATGATGTCTACACTGTACCAATGCTAGGTGATGAGACTACGGGTTTTACTCCTAAAGCTTATACAGTATTCACAAGAAGAGATGAAGGCTTTAGAGATCGAAACTAAAGCATATTCACTCTTATTATGGCTTTACACGATAATATATTCCATCAAGCTGGAAGTATCAAGATTTGTGCTTCATTGTTTCAACACATTAAGATGAGAAGCATGGGTGATACTGAAGAGAGTAAGAAAGTAATGTTAACGTTTCAATTTCGAAACTTTAACTTACTAAAAGGTGAAACTGTTGAGGAAGTGCTCACTCGTTTCAGTCACTTGATAGTTGAGATGAATAAGTTAAAGATGGAACCTTCTGAATCTGACAAGTTGGATACAGTTAAAAATGCTTTACCAAGTTTATACTCAACATTCCTGATGGTGTTGAAGGAGAATAGTTATTTCAAAAACGAAGATTTGACTGCTTCAGAGTTTATGCAAAAGATTGAAGCTAGGGAATATGATTTGAAGTGTCAAAAGTCATCAAAAGAATTTCAAGATTCATCTTTTTATGGTGGTTGTATGCCTTTAAGCCACACAGCATCTCCAATCACTGCATTTCTTACTCAGAATGCAAATGAAAGTTCAACAACAACATATAGTGATCCAAATGTATGTTTTATGGCATCTGGATTCACTGATAACTCTGGAGGTTCTGGAACTTCTGCTACAGCAAGTCAATTTTCTATACCACCTAACGTGAACATGATGGCTAAACAAAATTTTGCCTTTCTGTGTGCTTTCATAACTTCGTATGAGAACTTGGTTGATAGCAAAATTGCCACGAGTAAGTTAACCGATGAAGATTATGACAAAATCGACCATGATGATTTGGAACTTATGGATCTTAAGTGGAACATGGCAATTATAGTGAGGAAAGTAAAGAAGTTCATGCAAAGAACTGTGAAAGATCTACCATTGTCGAATAAGAGAGTTACGTGCTATAGTTGTCAAGAGTTTGGTCAGTTTGCCAAAGAGTGTGACAAACCAAAGAAAGAGTACACTGGACCTCGAAACCAAGATAGGAGTTCTGTATAAAAAGGGTAATGATGCTGATAAACTTCTGGCAGTAAACCTTTTGCTTCAAGATCACAAGCCTTGCTTTCTGCTGCTGATGGAAGTGATTGGACCCAAAGGTTATTGTGCAATGAAAATCAAGCGAACTTGGCTATGTTTGAAATGAATGAGAGCTTTCAAGATGCAAGTGGGAATGAGTTATCATCTGACAATGACACTGAATTTGATTCTGATAATTCATGTCAAATGCAGCCAACCACGTTTGCATGTATGGCCAAGATTGATGAGGTTAGTCCTTTTGTTTCTGATTCTGTTAATTTATCTGCAAATGTGCCTTGTGTTGATTGTGAGACTATTAAACCTAAGTTAGAATCATTGAAAGATCATAATGACCGTTTAGTAAAAGAAATTTCTTCTCTTAAGGACACTTATAGACAATCTTTAGAATCTCAAATGAGATCTAGGGAGAAAATTGAAACATTGTCTATTAGTAATCATGATCTTAAAGCTGAACTGTCGGTCAAAATAGCCTTAATGATTAGAAATTTCAAGAAATCTTGAAATATCGATCTAAGATAACAGAATATGAGAAAGAAGTTCTTGAGTTGAAAAATAAGTTGGGCAAATTTAGAAATAAATCGTTTTTTCTAAATGAGATTATTGAAGTAATTGGTAAGCAAAAGATTCTAAAAAGGGTGTAGGTTTTGTTGAAGTACCACTACCATTTCATAACGGTTATACTGCAAATCCTTTTGCTGGAAAAGAAGAAGTTGTTGTTAATGAGAATGTTGTTCAAGAAAAATCTAAGCCAGTAAAAACTGATAACCTTAATGCCCAATCGTCAACTCAAAAACATCATGTTGAAAGTAACAAAGTTTTTGTTGAGAATGTTGAGAAAGTTATCATTAAAGATGTGTTTGAACCGAAGTGATACACAAAAACCAGAACATTCAAAGTTCAAATCACATTCTATGTGAACCTCATGAATTTGAGGAGGCGGTGTATGGCTCAAACACATCTCAAGTGAAAAAGGAAAAACTTGTTAAACAAGTGAAAGCTAAGAAATCAGAAAAACCAAAAGTTTCTAAGGAGGATTTGATGCGTTTAATCAATCCTGTTTCTTCTAAGTCATCAACTGGTCGTGTATTCAAGCTGAAAGGGATCAGCAAGGTGTTCACTGAGAAAGACATTCCACTTAATTTGATCAAGCCCGAATTGATTGAAAATGTCTTTCACAATGAAACTTCTAAGTTAAAAGATCTTAAAAACAAGTTTTCAAATTCCAAGACATCAAATGTGATAGATCCATTGATAAAAGCTAAAAATTTGTTAAATCTGCTAAGAAAGTTCAGTTTGTTAAATCAAATGGAACTGACACTTAACAAAGCTTTTCAAACTGTTCAAATCTTGATTTTTACATGAAACGGAAATCTGTGACATTTGATGACTTGAAAAAGGTCCTATTGCTGGTGTTTATCATCAACCTTCGGTTGTACATGTTTCTTCAAAACCGTCACGTGAACATGTTGACATGAGAACATGTTTTTTTCTGTGGTGAACAAGGTCACGTAGTCAGAAACTGTGGTCTGAAGAAAGCCCAAAATCTTCATCCATTTATCAATGAACAATCCAAACCCGTTCCTGTGATCAATGAGATTTTGAGAAGACTAATGTCTTTCGATGATGAAACTCATATTATTTTTTTCTGATGTGAATCCTCGAAAGGTGGTTCATGTTAATGAAAATGTAAGTAATGTAAAACCAAATTTTGGTCCTACGGAACCAATTTGCAAAAATGTAAATACAAATATAGTTCAAGCTGCATACTTGAGACGAAAGTCAAAAAGACATGTGACTTATTCTCAAGCGGCTAAACCATATTTGGATTCACTAAATGTTAAGACTTCAAGAGAAACTCAAGAGGTTCCCAAGACTGAGGCCTGGGCTGCCTTTTTGAACTGATCATTTCTCTTTCATGTGTAGAGTTCATCCAAGACTGTTTCTGGTGACAGCTGGATAACGGATAGTGGATGCTCTCGTCATATTACAGGCAACATCAACCTTTTAACAAATGTTAAAAATATACAAGGGGGTATGTGGCGTTTGCTGGTAATTCAGGTGGTATGATGACTAATGAAGGTGACGTGTCAAATGGAAGCATCACATTTGAAAAAGTCAATTATTATGACAAAGTTGAGCATAATTTATTAAGTGTGTCACAAATTTGTGATAAGAAATAAACAACAGTATTTAATGATAAGGAGTGCATAATACTTAAACTGGGATAAGTCATTCCCGAGGATATGGTAGTTATGCGATCTCCTCGATCAAATGATATTTATGTGTTGAACATGACTTCTAAAGTATCGACTTCTGTGGAAACGTGTTTTGTTTCTAAGGCAACTGAAAAAGACACGATTTTGTGGCACAGAAGAATAGGTCATATTCATGTTAGGAAAATGAATTATTTAACAGAAAATGACCTTGTTGATGGTGTTTCCTTGAAACATTTTTAGTTATCTGACCACTGTGTTGCTTGTAAACAGGGAAAACAGAAGAAGAACAAGTCTCACCCATCTAAGTTAATCAATACCATTTATACTCCTCTAGAATGACTTCATATGGATTTATTTGGTCCTATGAATCATGCGAGTATTGTTGGTGATTGGTATTGTTTAGTTGTCATTGATGATTATTCAAATATTCATGGGTGTTATTTATGTGTTCAAAAGATCAAACACCCATTCTGGTTCAAAGTTTAATCACTAAGATCGAATCACTGTAAAATTTGAACTGAGACGTATTCGAAGTGATAATGGTACGGATTTTAAAAACAATGCATTGGATTTCTTTTGCATTCAGAAAGGAATTCATCGAGAATACAGTGCTCCATACGTACCACAACAGAATGGGGTGGCTGAAAGGAAGAACAGAACACTAATTGAATCTGCAAGAACAATGCTCGCAGATTCTAAGCTTCCTATTCAATTCTGGAACAAGGATGTGAATACTGCTTGCTACAAGCTCAATCGTGTTTTGACAGTGAAGAAGCTTCAAAAGAGGAGTTATGAACTTCTGAATAAGCGTAAGCCTAACTTAGAGTACTTGGAAACTTTTGGGTGTTCTTGTACTATGTTGAAGAAAGATGCGGGAAAATTTGAAGAAAAAGCGTTTGAAGGTTACTTCTTAGGTTATGCATCATGTGTATTTAACTTTACCTCGAGATTTGTAGAGGAGTGGTACCATGTTTATTGCCAAAGATATACCACACCTCCTCAAGGTAAAGGACCTAATTGGATGTTCAACTATGATTAATTCATTCACTCAAATAGTTGACCAACCAGATGACGACTTCGTGCGTGCGTATCTTGAAGATCAATACTTACCTCTAAGATATTTTGTTTCTAATTATGAAGACGCTCCACAAGATGATCTCCCTGATACATCTGATGTGACTTCTATCTCGTCGGATGATGGTCATTTTGTTGATTCTTCCTCGGCTCCATTTCCTGAAACACATGAGATCGGTGAATCGTCTCATGATGCTGAGAAGAATCTTACTAATTAAATAGATAATGTTGCTATGGTTGAGAATCCTACTCTTCGGATTCATACTTATCATCCACAGGACAACATCATTGGTGATCTTGATGTATGTGTGCAAACACGTCATCAAGTTGCTACTTCAAATGACTCTAACATAATGTGTGCGTATGCGGATATGCATTCCTCGGGAATCATGAATCTCGCGAAATACACTTGCTTTCTATCTCAAGTGGAACCAACGAATACTCGTATGGCACTAGAAGATACAACTTGGGTAGAAGCGATGCAATAAGAGTTGCAACAGTTTAACCGACTGGTGTATGGGATCTTATTGATAAACCCGTTAGAGTTAAGAAACCAATCCTTACGAAGTGGGTATTTAAGTGTAAGAAAGACGATCGTGGTGTGATCATAAGGAACAAAGCAAGATTAGTTGTTCAAGGCTTCCACCAGCAAGAAGGAATAGATTACACGGAAGTATATGCTCCAGTTGCTCGATTAGAAGCTATACGAATATTTTTGGCTTCTGCGGCTTATAAAAAGTGTTTTTCTCAACGGAGAACTACATGAGGAAGTGTTTGTTTTGAAGCCTCCTGGTTTTGAAGATTGAGATTATCCGGACTGAGTTTACCAATTGAACAAGGCCATGTATGGTCTACACCAAGCCCCGCGAACTTGGTACGGCACACTTGCTGACCATCTTACTGAAATGGCTTCAAGCGAGGAACTATGGACTGCACTTTATTTTATAAGAATGTTGGTGACGATCTGCTCCTCTTCTAGATATATGTCCATGACATCATATTTGGATCAACAAATGACAAATTATGTCAAAAATTCGAGAAGTCAATCCAAACAAAGTTGGAAATTAGCTCGATGGGGGAGATGAACTTCTTTTTAGGGTTGCCGGTTCATCAGTCTGACAAGGGAATCTTTATTCATCATACAAAGTACGTGAACTATGTCTTGAGCCGATTCAAGATAACGGCCGAAAAAATCCCTTCAACACCTCTTCTCGTGGGTCACAATTTGTCATCGGACGAATTGTAGGATAACGTAGATCCCACCCTATGTCGAGTGATGATAGGTTCTTTAAATTATTTAACTACTTCTCGGCCTAACATAATGTTTGAAGTGTGCTTGTGTGCTAGGTACCAATCAAGTCCCCGAGTTACTCACCTGGCAGCGGTTAAACGTATACTTCACTATCTGAGGGGTAATCATGACACTGGGTTATGGTATCCCAAGGATGATAGTTTTGAATTCACTGCGTTTTCTAATTCGGATTATGGAGAATGCAAGATTAACTTTAAATCTACCATAACGGGTTGTCAATTCCTAGGAAGCCGGCTTGTTTCCTAGCATAGTAAGAAACATACAACGGTCTCCACTTCAACCGTTGAAGCAGAATACGTGGCAGCCTCGAGATGCTGTTCACAGGTTGTTTGGATCCAGCAACACTTGCGGGATTACGGTTTGAAGTTTCTTACTACTCCCATCCATATTAATAACTCTGCTGCTATAAGTATCACCAAGAATCTCGTGCAACACTCAAAAACTAAACATATCGAAATTCGATATCATTTTATATGGAATTGCTTTGAAAAGAAATTAATCGATATTGAGAAGGTGCATACTGATTTTCAAAAAGCCGATCTGTTTACCAAGGCATTTGACAAAACATGTTTTACTATTCTGCATGGTTTAAATGGATTAAAAACTCTTGCTGAAGTCCTTAAACTAGGATAACCATTTTTATTGCATTTTTGTTGATTTTTATTTCATTTTTTTTATGTTTTGGGTTTTGGGGAAAATAAAAAATGAAAATACAAAAATAATGTGATTTCTATATGTATAGAGAAAATCCAAAAATATAGAAAAATCTGAAAAACACAAAAATATTGTGATTTCTTTTAAAATATTTTGAAAAATTCAAAAACGTTGAAAAACTTGAAAAATCAAAAATATTGTGAATTTAGTTTGTATAGAAAAATCTGAAAAGACAAAAAGATTGTGTTTTTATGTATGTACAGAGAAACACCAAAAAGATTATTGCATATTGTCGCTTAAAAGTATGTCAGTTACTCATATTTGAAGGACATATACTTGTATATGTTTGGTCCTGATATTTACTCGTGAATGTTCAGGATAGCTATTTACCTGATAATGGAAGGTAACTGGGGCGACTGTTGTGTGTTTTTAATTAATTCTTGCGTTGAAAATAATGTTGGTTATTTAAGTTTGTGGAACATGCTTGCATGTTTTGGTCATGTTATCTACGTGTGGATTGATAGAATAGCCATTAATCTATAGACTAAAAGTAACTGGGGTGATTGAATTTATTTTTATGCTCCTCAAAAAAAATTTTGAGTTTTGAAGCAAAAAAGAGAAAATGATAGTACATTGATCATCTGGTCCCATATCCAGAAAGAAATAAGCTTTAAAGACTGAGTGCTTAATTGTATTGGTGCATTGATAGGTCTTAAATAAGCCATTAGATTAAAGTATGTGATATAAACATAAAGAGACGCCAAATTGAAAGAGGTGTTAGTCTCTACCAAAAATCTCGGTAATGACGTCAGAAATGTAATAGCATGTCATACTCAAGCCTTATGTTTGTCTGATTACCAAAACTCATAAGATTGAATGACAACCATTAGGGTTCTTGACACCGTGAGTCTTTATGAGGCTTAATCATTTGGGTATTCATATGCATGAACATTTCAAACGCTTTTAGAGAAAAGCCAAAGTCATTAAACCTTGATCACTGTTGTACATCGTACAAATTGAATTACTGACTTGATCAAAATCCGTTGTTTGTCATATATTGTGTCATAATACCAATAAGAAACGGACCCCACAGAACATAATGTATGTAATCCGGTAGATGGACTCGTGCATACTCACTCATGGTAAAGGAATCTTGTGCATCAATCAAAATTATCTATAAAATTCAAATTTTTGATCGACAACATAATGGTTTAAGTCAAGTTGGGGTGATACGGTAAAAATCAAATTAAGCTTGAACCGAGATTAGAGGCTGATAGTTTATGATATTCTGTGCTTTAATTGAATATTTAATCATATCACAAAAATGCTTGAAAGTTTGTTATAAGATTTAAGTTGACAACAATATCAATGACCGACTTATCGCCAGCCAAAATATCGATGAAATATAAAACTGCGATGTAAGGGCAATTTGGTCAATATGATTACTTAAACTCACAAAAAATACAAAAATATTTACTCCTTTCGAAAAACATACAAAAAGACAAAAATATTTTGTTTTCTATTTTCTGTTTGCTTTTCGGGTTTAACTGTAAATATTTGACAAGAAAATGAAAAATACCAAAAAGATTTTATTATTTTTTATTTGACATATTATTTAATTCATTTTAAGTTAGGGGCATTTACATATATCCCCTTCTTAAGATTATTTATTACATATTTACCCAACTTAATAAATCAAATTACATCTCTCCTTACTAAAACATATATATTACATATTTACCCATTTCATTAAAATTAACTTATTTAATGACTATTTTACCCTTACTTTTAGTAAATGATTTTTATATTTTTCTCAACCATAATACCTATCAAAACATATTCAGCGTTTTATATAAATGAAAACAACAAAACGACATCTTCAAATATGAAAGTTTTGAGTTTTAACAACCACAAATAATCAAATTTATATCTCCAATAGTAAAAAAAAATAGTGCTAAAGAGGATTAATGGGTCATATCTGGGCTGCTCGAATGCATAATGTAAAAACACATGGATGAGAATATTGGTTCAGGACTTTTATCAAACACCTTCCATGCACACTCAAAACACCACCCCTTAAATATATTTTTATCAAACAATTCTTACCAATTGATCAAACAGTTCTTCCATTCCATATGTACCTCCGTTTCCACAACCATATCCATCATCAAAACCAAAAAATCTTCATCGAATCTTTTGCCACTGCAAATCCATCAATCGCCACCGCATCGGTCGCTTTTGAGTACCGTTGTCGCCGCTTCTTTATTTTTTCAAACAGATTCAAACGAATCGAAAGGGAGCGAAAGCGGGGAAAATGTAATTGCCATAGTTTCTTTGATTATCTTCTTCACTGCTCCACCAATTATAGTAATTATTTATATGTATTTGACAAAATGAAAACGTCACATTAATTTGTCTACTTACCACCAATTAAGAAATCGTGAATGGAGGTCACGGAGACAGACGCCGGAGCTGACGGAGGCATCAACGGAAACAGAGGTCATTCTGTTTTCTGTAAGGTGAACGGAAGTACGTTTGGTTTGTAGGTGATAGTAAATTAAAAAAAGGGTAAAAGGGTAATTACATGTTAAAAGGGGAAATATGTAACTAAGAGTTTAAAGTTGGGGAAATATGTAATTAAGAGGCTTATGAAGGGGATATATGTAAAAAATCCTTTAAGTTATGTGTTGTTAAGTGTAAAACACGTTAAAGTATTACATTTTACCACGTCGGGTAAGATTCGTAAGGTAATGGGTCATGGGGACACGGGTTTCACTAATTTATTTATTCATTTATTTTATTCTTTAATTACTTAATTATTTAATTCTTTTAAATTTAAATTTTGTTAAAATCTAAAGTGAAAAGGACTTTAATGGTCAATTCGTTATCTGTGGATAACTAATGGGGTTATTCTAATAACGAATTAATTCAATTCGTTACCATTTAATTCGCTTCCGGCACTCTGTAACAAATGACCCAATTCGTCATCTGATAGTTAACGAATTAAGCATGAATTACCCTTAGTTCGTTATTACTTTGCGATAAGTGTTAACAAATTACTCATTCGTTGCCACGTGTTGCGAATGAGATATCGAATTGGCTAATTCGTTAATTTTGAATTAACAAATCAACTGATTTGTTGTCTTGGGAAGTGTGTTGATTCGTCTTATATAAGGAACAGTGGAGAACGATTCAAATTATTCGTTCAATACTTTTTCTTCTTCATTAAGCAAACCCTTGCCAAAATTTTCCAGAAAAATCGATCATCACAAAACCATAATTTGTTCATCAATTAAGATTCGTAAGGTAATGAGGATCAGAACGCAATACATTTCGTCAGATTTTATAACCATTTGATGGGTCTTTTAATTGATTATCTTGACAGTTTTTAACTTATAAATATAATCTTAATTAACCTAACTAATACTGAGATTTTGTCAAAATGGGCAACATATATCAGTTATCGATGTGTTTCCGAGATGATTACTGCAATTTGTAGATCATTACATCGTGTTACATGGTGTAATTGAATCTGGGTTGCATGTTTGACCTTCAAAGTTCATCCCAATTTTGACTTTGACTCCTGATTAGTCAAAATTGTAAATTATTGGTGACCATTCGTTATGTGCTAACGAATTGAAACTCATTCTTGTTCAATTCGTTATTGATGTCATAACAAATCAACTCTTTTGTGGATTTGATAACGAATTACATCACATACGTTCTTTAATTCGTTATTCCTTTGAAGGTGATTCGTTATGTCTAATTCGTGGTCTCGCTTAGATAACGAATTACGCAATTGGTTATAACGAAGTGCCTAATTCGTTATAACGGATCAGAAAAGAATAACGAATTACACTTAGACTTATTTTGAAAATTTAATATTAAAATTTATAGAAGTATTTATAATATTTGTTTTTCATTTTACTAAATATCGGATTTTATGTATTTTCAGTTATGGCTGACGAAGTTATTCAGGAAGCCCCTGCTGCTGAGCAACAACCAGTGCATCAACAACGGGAGCCGGATCCCCTGTTGTTGTCATTTGACAAAAATCATAATATGAGTGCTTCTGTTGGGACAAACTTTGCTGGCGAAGATTTTTTTCACGATATGATGGCTTTTATATGCTGATCATAAGCTATGCTGTCACAGCAAACCCGGAGATTCGTTTCAATATTATACGACCATTCTGGAATTCAGCTCGCTACATTTAGTCTGAAAAACATATTGTTGACGAGGTGAACAAGAAGCCGATTGTAATTTCAACTGAGATGATACGAAGGGTGTTGCGGTTTGATGATAACATTGACAATCCGTGTGAGTAATGGCGATCTTGAACGTTCCATATACAACAAGGCTTGCTTGTGCCCCACGTACAAGTTATTATTACGTGTGCTAATACATAGCCTTGGAGGTCGTAAAGGGGGATTTGAAGAGTGTCGTACCATGTTTCATCCGGCATGTGTCGCGTTGATTTTGAACAAACTGTTCAATTTCTCAGGGATGATCTTCTATCATCTTAAGGAAAATTGCTTAGATAAAAACCGACGCATTAAATTCCATATGTATCCACGGTTTATTCTGTTAATCATTCAGGATGCTATTCCTGATCTGGCGATTGATTCGACGCTTCGCAATGACGTGCTGAAGCTAGAACATATGATTGCTGATACATTGAAGAGGATGAAGTAGTATCGCCAAGAGACGCCGAGGACCAAACGTTTGATTGGTCATCTCTCGAATTCGTCGTATATATGTCATTCGGATGATTGTTGGATCCACGATGATTCGGATTCCGAATGTGAAGAGGGTCCAGGTGGGAGGTGATGATGGAGATGATGGTGGAGATTGTTGGGATGAGATCAGTGCTAAGTGAAGATTGGAAAATTCTTAACCTCTCAAGAAACTGCTAAGTATGGTAACCGAGCAAGCTCAGACCTCTCAGCAAGGTTTTACTTAGCCTAGCAAGGTATTTTTCCTTTCCGGCAAGGTTATCTTCTTGAAGTCTTCTTAAGTGTCAATCCGAGCAAGGTTCACTTTGTCTAGCAAGGTTGTTCTTCAAGCCAAGTAAGGTTTGCGTTCCCAACAAGCTCTTGACTAAACCAAGTGAAAGAAACTAAGTATTTTGGAAGATCTAGCAAGGTTATTCATTAATAAATAGTAGTCCCAGCAAGCTTGAAGAAAGTTGACAAGGAAACATCTTAAGGACTTTTTCTAGCAAGGTTCAACTCCGAGCAAGCTACAGTGCTACCAGCACAAGTCAACAGTGTTACCATCACACTTGAAGGGATCTCTAAAGGACAAGTTTGCTAGTCGGACCATATTGAGCAAAGTTTGCTATGGTCAAGAAGATTGAAGTCAGCTAGGTGAATATTTTCTATGGAAAATATTCTAAGTAAAGTCTACCTGGAGAACTGTTCCCTAGCACACTTTGGTTACAAGGTCTGCTCGAAGTAGATAAAACCTGCAAAACTTACCTGAAGACCTGTTTTACACTTAGAATCTTTTGTGATATGTTTTTCTGATTATGTATCATTAATTAGGGTTTATAGAAGGAATGACAGCTGTCAGGGTAGGCCTATAAATAGAATAATTTAGGGCACGCCTAAAAAGAGACGACACACGAGAGATAAGAGATACGATTGAGGCGGCTTGATAATATTCCTGACTTTGAGTATGACGGCCGTTCTCTTTAATACATACTAACAAAAACATTCCCTTTCTGGAACCCTGATTGATTCCCGTTTGTATTAATCTTTCTATAAATGGAAATCTTTTGAGTTACAGTTTGTGTTTGTTACCATAGTATTTAACTTGAAACATATATTGTGTTAGTGATTCCGTCATCAATACAATATTGTTCTTACCCTAAATAGCAAGTCGTGAATCTTCTTGTCAACGCTTAACGGCGTGGGTTGAGACATTGGTAGTGATTGAGATATCCAAAGTGGGACCAACAAGTGGTATAAGAGCTTGTTCTTGTTGTTTTTGGGTGAAGAGCGGTTGCTTGTTGTTGAAGATTTGAAGATGAAGAATGACGTAAGCTGAGCACTATTTCATTGATTCATGACGTCAACGGCTCTGTTTCTTCCATTTTCTTCTCTCAGATCTGCAATATTTGGTGTCTTCTTTCTCTTGTTTACATTAAAGTTTTGATCTTTATTATCTTGCTCTTATTTGACCAGATACTTCATATCTAAGGATTTCATCCACATATCCGATTATTTTTCAAAAGAGTTTTAAAATATGTTTAAGTTTTGTCAACTGTTTACTCTATTTTTCAAAGATATTTTTTGAAAATCACAAAAGAAATGTATGGTAATGAAGAGCAAGAGGTCTCAAATAACAAGATTCCAAGACTGTATGGACAGGAAAACTTTATCAAATGGAAGGTGCTGTTTAAGGCTGCAGTCTGCTACAACGATGTAGAGATGTGGACCTCAATCAAAACTGGACCTTATATGCCTGATGGAACAAACAACAATCAGGTTCTTGAAGCACGGATGAAGAAGGTTGATGATAGAGCACACTCCATGTTGAAATTGGGTCTATCATGGGAGATACTTACAAAGGTAGCCTATCATGGGAGATACTTACAAAGGTAGCTCGCCATCAAACTGTAAAAGACATATATGATGACTTATTAGAGATGTTTGAAGGCAATTCATAATTGAAGAATATTAAGAAGGAGATGTTGAAGCAACAATTGGATCGGTTCAAGTACAAGGATGGTGAGAGACTCAAGTCTATTTTGGAGAGATTCTTAACAATCGTGAATGAAATCAGATTCAATGATTATGTGGTGACTGATTCTTACTTGAATACCAAGCTTCTTTTAAAACCAATACCAGCAAGGCCAACCAAGAAACTACAACAACAATTACCAACAGCCACAACAAAACAATAAGCAATTTGTCCCTAAAAACCTAAATTACGAAAGAAACAACAACCAAAACCCTCCACATGCTCCCAACAAAACCAACAGAAACAACAGTAATCAGCTCAGAAATCAAGGAAATGTTGCATTGGCTGCTAATCAACAAGATGGTGATTTTGACTTGAGTAATCATGCTGATGATATAAGAGAAAAGCAAATGTTGCACTGATGGCTCAAACTAGAATGAAGCTAGATCATCTTCAACACAAGTATATTCAAACTCCACACTTGAATTACTTGAAACTATTGAATCTCTTAAATGAAGATTGGAAAGCTTGAAGGTGATAGCTTTAAAAAACAAAGCATGATTAATGTGTATCAAACAAGTGATCTGACTTATGAAGACAGAATCAAGAGTCTTGAGCAAGACTGTATGGATATTTATAGAATACAGTCAAGACATATGACAGAAATTGAAGGTTAGAAAAAGATGGTTGTTGAGGAGAAGGTGAAAAGTACCACACTTCAAGTAGAAAATGAATTCTTGAAAAACCTTGTCTCAGCAGGAAATATCTGTGGAATTTTGAACAAGATCAAAGAAGAAGGTATAAGGTTGTCCCTCCACCATTCAATAACAACTACTCTTTTAAAGTTGATAAAGAGAAAAGGAGGCATACCTTAATCAGTTTAGAGATGGTTTTCAAAATAAAGAAGAATTCATTGAAAACTACAAAATGGTTGAAGTTAGTGAAAATGGAGAGTTCGTTTTGAAGGAAGATGTGAAAGAAGAAAAATCTGTTGGAATTCAAGTCTCAGAATATGACTTTGATGAGGATTGTTTGGATAAAGATGACTTGAGTGATTCAAATGATAAAATCTTTTTTGAAAGTGGAAACTCAAGTCCACCAAGCAAAATCCTACTGTTACCAAAGATTACACCAAAGATGAAAAGACATTATGAGCAAATGAGAAGAGAACATGTGTCATTTGACATATGTGAAAGATCAAAGTTGTCAAAGGTAACATATAATGCTGTGAGACCACCAAGCAAAGAAGTCTTGAGGAAGATAAAGAACAACAACAAGAAAAAGACCAAAGAAACTGTTAACAGTAATCACTTCATTCCTGTTTATCCTGTGTTCTCCAATCAAGAATTGTTTGATATTAGTGAGGTTGAAACAGTTGAAGAATATGAGAGGAGAAAGTTAAGACACAAAGTAAGTATGGATGATGAACCAATCAAGATAGAGAAGATAATCTTTGTGAAAGGAAAGGTAGAAAGGAAAGATATTAAGATTGCTGAGTTTGTGCCATTCTCTATTGATTTTGATGGTCTCAAAACTCAGAAAACCATTGGAATTGAACCACCTAAACCTAGTGAAAGGTTCAAGAAAGGAAAGTCAAATGAAAGCTTCAAAGAAAAAGTATGGTGCAAGAAGTGTGATGAGTATGGTCACCACACTGATTCCTTCCATGAAAGGTTTACCTTCAAACCAATCAATATGATGAGTATTTGGGAAAAGGGAAGTGTGTAGAGGTGTTAGATAAAGGTGAGATGTCAAAGGTAGTAGAGAGAAAAGAACAAGTTATGTAAAGTGAGAAAGTGACTGTGGTAGTTAATGAGAAGATGAAAAGAACCATAGTGATCAAGTGAAAAGGAACAATACTCACAACAAATCTGAAGAAGTAATGAAAAGGAATACACAACAAATCACAGTTGTTCCAAGAAATGATTCTAGATCAGTGAAGTCTGATGACTCTGAGAAATCAACAAAAGATGGAAAGAAAAGTAACAAAGGTGTGTTCTCAAGAAAGAAGTCAAGAGAACTCAATGGTGATGAAAAGTTTATGCGAAAACATGGATATGAACCTCATGATTTTCTATGGAAACCAAGGAGTGAGGTTCAAGTGTCAAAAGAAACAGATGTGAGAAATGAAACAATTGGAAGGGATTATGTAGTTCAGGAGTGCAAAAGCATAATTCCATATGTGAAATGTCGAATTGACAATAGTTATGAATCAGATGAGTCTGATAGTTGTGAAGTTGTATATGAATATCCTAAGCCTATTCCCAATCCTAATGCAACATTTTTCCATGTCACTGATGATTTGCAAGTTAATTCAGCTTTCATTTCATTACCCATCTGATCATTTTCTTTGATATGTGAAGAACAGTCCACACCAGTCAATGAAGTATAGTATATGGACAGTGGGCGTTCCAGGCACATGACATGTGACAAGAGGTCACTAGTTAATTATGAAGAAAAGTTTGAAGGCCCAGTTGCATTTGGGAGTGATGAGAATGGAGGAAAGATTGCAGGCAAAGGAATGTTGACTAATGGAAAAGTCACTTTTGATAATGTGTTTTATGTGGAATGATTACAATATAACCTTCTGAGCATCTCACAAATGTGTGGTGAGATGACACTCATTGCTTTATTCTCAAACCTAACTTTGTGATTCCTCCAAATATGATTATGATGATGGCTCCAAGAAATGGGAACTTGCATGAACTGAATACGAAAGATGTTATTTCAAGGGGAGGTACTTGTTTTGTATCCAAGGCCACTGACAATGAACCAAATTGTAGCATAGAAAGCTTTGTCATGTCAATCTAAAGAGCATGAACAGACTTGTGAACGGTGAGCGTGTCATGGTTTACCCACAAGAGTGTTCAAACTTGATGACAAATGCATTTCCTGTCAAAAGGGTAAGTAACACAAGTCATCTCACAAAACAAGGCTCATAAACACAATTGATCAAGTGCTTGAAATGCTTCATATGGATCTTTTTGGTCCTGTGAGTTTACCAAGTATTGGCAAAAATAGATATTGTTTGGTGATCATAGATGATTTTTCAAGATTTACTTGGGTTTATTTCCTAAGTACCAAAGATGAAGCTGCTGAGTTAATTAAGAGCTGTGTAACAAGGGTTGAGAACCAGTTAGATGCAAGGGTGAAAATAATGAGAAGTGATAATGAGACTGAGTTCAAGAATGGGATAATGGACAAGTTCTGCAATGAAAGAAGAAATAGAACACTCATTAAAGCTGCAAGAACCATGTTAGCAGATGCTTTCTTGTCTGTTACCTTTTGGGCAGAAGCTATCAATACTGCTTGCTATGTTCAGAACAAGATTTTTCTCAACAAAAGTCAAGACAAGACTCCTTATGAGAGTTTGTTTAAAAGGAAGCCCTACATCAAGTTTCTCAAGCCTTTTGGCTACTAATGTTTATTATTGAATACCAATGATTACCTTAACAAGTTTCAATAAAAATCCTTGGATTGCTTCTTTGTTAGATATTCAACACACTCAAAAGCCTACAAAGTCTATGTGAAAGATCATTTGAGTGTAACTGAATCATCTAATATTGTATTCAATTAAAATCAGTTCAATGCTGTTGATGGAGTAGCATGGTTGTTTGATCTTGAGAAGTTGATCAAGTCCTTCAAGATTTATCCTGAGGACTTTGATGATACTTTTTACAAAACCAGTGTGCATATGGAAGAATCTTCAAAGAAAATTTTGGACAAGTTGTGGTCCAAGGTTGCTGGTAAGAGACCTGAATACAGATTCATAAAGGATCCCTCATCTGCTAAAAATGAACAAGTTCAAGATCAATACCAAGGTCACAATCCAGGAAAAGATCAAAAACATAATAATCAAGACAATCAAGAGGATCAAGATGATCATGTCGTGAATGAGGAAGATCCTAGCAACCAACATGGAATTCAAAGACAAGCTGAAAGAGAAAAAGATTTGAATTGTTGTTTCAAAGCTTGAATATTGGAAACAGTGATGCTTCTACTTTACAACAGAATAATGAAGAAGCACCTGAATTTCTGATGCAACAACTGATTTGATCATTGATGAACCTGATATCAATGACACAAATCTTGAATCAACTATATCTACTGATGTGATTGTTCAATCCTTTTATGTTGAAAGAAATCATCCACCTGAGAACATTATTGGGGACATAAATGAAAGAGTAACAATAAGTGCTTATGAATCTGCAAACATTTGTTTGTACTCCTGCTTTCTATCCCAAATGGAACCCAAGAACACTGTTCAAGCATTGAAAGACAATAGTTGGGTAGAAGCTATGCAAGAGGCGTTGGCTCAATTCAGATATCTGCAAGTGTGGGAACTTGTAGATAAGCCAAGAAACAGATATGCCATTAGAACCAAATGGGTTTTCAGGAACAAAAGAGATGAAAGGGGGATTGTGACTAAGAACAAAGCAAGACTTGTTGCATTGGGATGCTTACAAGAAGAAGGGATTAACTTTGAGGAAGTCTTTGCACCAGTTGCAAGATTTGAAGCAATAAGAATTTTCTTAGCTTATGTTGCCTCAAAGAACATAAGAGTATTCCAATTGGATGTCAAATCTGCATTTTTGAATGGAAAATTAGAAGAGGAGGTGTATGCGACTCAACCACCAAGATTTTAGGACCCTGATTATCCTAACAGAGTGTATAGGTTAAACAAAGCTTTGTATGGACTACATCAAGCTCCAAGAGCTTGGTATGATGAGTTATCAAATTATCTGCTTGCTAATGGTTTCCAAAGGGGAGCTATTGACAAGACCCTATTCTACAAGAAAAGAGAAGATTTGCTTCTTTTACAAGTCTATGTTGATGATATTATTTTTGGTTTAGCTAATGAATGAATGTGTTTGGAGTTTGAAGAAGTGTTGAAGCCCAAGTACAACATGAGCTCTATGAGAGAAATGAAATTCTTTATCGGACTACAAGTTCAACAAAAGGCTGATGGTATTTTCATATGCCAGTCCAAATATATGCAGGACATATTGAATAAGTTCAAGTGTCATGACCTCAAAACTGCTTCAACTCCAATGAACACAAGTGAAAAAATGACTACAGATGAAAAGGGGGGCCATTTGATGAACATGAATATAGAGCAAAGATTGGATCTCTGATGTATCTGACTGCGTCAAGGCCATGCATCATGTTTGTTGTATGTGTTTATGCAAGATTCCAATCAAGCCCAAAGAACCATTCCTTTTATCTAATTGCTTATACTGACAGTGACTATGATGGCTGCAATATGAGTAAAAAGTCCACTTCTGGAGGTTGTCAATTTTTGGGAGACAGATTGGTGTCATGGCAGTGCAAGAAGCAGACTAAAGTGTCCATCTCAACTGCTGAAGCTGAGTATATTGCTGCCTCTGCCTATTGTGCACAAGTTCTCTAGATTCAGAACCAAATGATAGATTATGGTTTGAATTTTCTAAACACCTTATTTTAATTGATAATACTGCTGCATCATTTATTATTAAGAATCCAGTACAACATTCCAAGACCAAGCACATTGAAATCAGACATCATTTTATTAGGGATTGTAGTGAAAAAGGTTTGATTGCAGTAAAAAGAGTTGACACAAGTGACAATTTGGCTGACCTATTCACCAAGCCACTTGATAGAACCAGATTCAACTTTCTTCTGAAAGCCCTGGGAATGATCAACTATAATGAGGTCTGATTGATGATGTGTGCTTCATGTGAAAATTGACAATCTTTTCAAAGTCTTGATGAATGTTTGTTTGCTTGATTTGTGAAACTGTGTTTAATGTTTGTTGATATATTATTTGAATGACTATTTGTGCATCTTAGGTGTCTTTGATACTTAAGATAATGATCAGTGAATGTGTGATGTCAGGTATTTGATTTGATCTATATGTGTGTGCTTATCTAATATCTTGATTATGTGAATTGTCTGATATGATGATGTTATTAGGATAATGTTAGACTATGCATCTTGTGAAGTCTGCTTGTTTCGGTGATGTCATTTATATTGAGATTTGAATATGTATTTTTTGAATATGCTTCAAATGTTTGTGTTAAAATGTGTTTTGTGTAAAAAACAAATTTGATGCTCAAATGAACATTTTCTAAGAAGATTTTACTCAGAAAAATTTGTCAAAACAAAGCAAGTTGATTATGGTGTTGAGACATGATAAGATTATTCAGTTCAAGCTTTGTAGAAGCTTAAAAGGTTGTAAAAGAAAATTGATCCAACCTTTTGGGAAATGATAGTACATTGGTTATTTCTGCTAATCTTATGGATTTAATAGGCTAAAAAGACAGTTAGTACAGTCATTATCATGTATGGTTGCTTTCCATGATGTGTAAAATCTGAGTTGATATAAACATAATGACAAATGCTAATCTTTATGTGGAGATACATTGTTTTCTTTGCAGTCTTAAGACACATCTCTCCAAATGATAGGCAGAAAAGTGATTACCCAGTCATACACAAGCCCGTTGGTATTTGGCTACAAAATGATTATATTATACATATGACAAAGATCAAATGTGAACTGTTTATTTCTATTTTTATTCAACCAAAAGTTGAAATGTTTACAATTTTTTATAAAAATGCAAACATGAGGGTTAATTCTAGAACTACAGGGGTGGATGCAATCATATAAGTCCTTTAAACATTTCGAATGAAAGGCCTGTAAGTCCGACTTGTGTGGCATGTAAGTCCAACGTTCAACCTCACATATGTTTGTAAATTTGAAAAGAAAAATCAAAATCATTTAAATTGTTCTGTCATAAAAAGACTTTGGCCAAATGACAGGGGGTTGAAGTCAAATTGGGGTGATCTGGGGAAAGCCAAATAAGCTTTGAGAAGAGATATGAGGCATCATAGCATAATCAGTGTTGTCCATTTCTGCATTATGCTACTTAAATGAACCTTAATGCATATCACCAATATAAAATGAAAAATCATGCTAAGTCTAGACCTTTTGATAACGTGTCTGATATGTCATAATGATGCTGAGAATGAAGTAATGAGAGGCAACTTAACCAATATGATCCAATGTTAAGATCTTTTCAAAAGAAAAAGAAAGGAAAATAACTAAAATTTGATCTCTTATGCACCATTTTCTCTTAAACATTGTATTTAAAAGATAAATTCTGTATGAAACATGGTTTAAGTCAAATAGAGTTGCATTTTACCTGAAAAGGTCTGAATATTTAATTTCGAGTAAGGTTTAATGATTTTCAACCTTATCGAGCAAACTTAGATATTTTTGTCTAAGTTTATCCATTTCGAGCATGCTTTGATATTTTACAGACTTCCAAGTAGACTTCATAGTTTTACTTGAAGTTTAACTCTTCCGGGCAAGCTTGAAGTTTGAATATGTTTGTTTATGATGTTCCTAACAAGCTTTGATGATTTCTGTATTTTCTAGCAAACTTAGTTGTTTTATAGGACTTTTAGGTCATCATGGCAAACTTTATGATTGAATATGATATTCCTAGCAAGCTTTAATGTTTTTGAACTATTCTAGCGAACTTAGATGTTTTATAGGATATTTGACTCATTCAAGCAAGCTTTACATTTGATTATGTTTGAATATGAAATTCCTTGCAAGCTTTGATATTCTTAGGCAATTCTAGCCAACTGTTTGAGATTTTCGGGAAAGCTTGATGATTATATGTGCTTAAATGATTTATTCATATATTTTCGAGTACACTTTGTGTTCAGGGAACACTTATATAGCTTAGGATAGAGTCTTCTCACACTTTGCATCACTGAATTATTTTCGGGCACACTTTAGTATGAAAATGAACTTAACTGAATATTTGTTAACTTATGTAAGTTTTCGGTTAAGGTTTATGATATGTTCAGTTATTCGAGCAAGGTTGACTATTAGAAATATTTCTAAGATGTTATTTTGGGTGTCTTTATTGATTCCAAGCAAGGTTGCCTATTTGATGATTTATACTTGATTATTTATCTTGTGATTTATTTCTCAAGAACTCTTGTATTTCGAGTAAGCTTCTTTCATTTCATTCTCTTAGATTTATTTTTAATATTCGTGCAGCCAAAATTCGCTTTTCGAGAACTTGGCGTACAACTTCTCGGTTCTAAGTAATTTAAGTAAGATTCGAAGGTGAGTTACATGATCGTCCTTAGACTTAAAGTAAATAAGTATGTCTTCGATGGATACTATAACAAATTTATCTAAGAAAGGTTTACAGATTTGATTCATCATGTCCATAAAACGCGGCTGGGGCATTAGTGAGACCAAACGGCATGACCATGAACTCATAATGTCCATACCTTGTTCGGAACGCGGTTTTTGGAATGTCTTCAGATTGAACTTTGAGTTGATGATAACCAGATCACAAATCGATTTTTGAGAAATAACTAGTGCCTTGAAGTTGGTCGAAAAGATCATCGATTCCAGGGAGTGGGTATCGATTCTTGATAGACTTTGTTTAAGGATCGGTAGTCGATACACTTACACATTGATCCATCTTTCTTCTTGACGAAAAGAATTTGCGCTCCCCACAGTGAAGAACTTGGGCAGATGAAACCTTTCTCGAGTAGCTCGTCAAGTTGTTTCTTTAACTCCTTCATCTCGGTTGGTTCTAAACAATATGGGGCTTTGGCGATTGGCGAAGTACCAGGCACAAGATCAATTCTAAACTCTAATTCACGATCGGGAGGGATTACAGGAAGTTCGTCGGGAAAGACATCATAGAACTCAAGAGCGATAGGTGCGTCTTTTATTTCTTTGGGTTTAGATTATTCAGTGACGTAGGCCATGAATGCTAAGCATCCTTGATTTAAACATTTGTTAGCCCTAATCATGGAAATTATGCTAACTTGGCTAGCGTCTTTGCCTCCATCAATTCGAATGGTTCGTTTATCAGGGGCTCGAAGTTCGATGGTTTTGCTATTGCAAATTATACGAGCATGATTGTTGGATAACCAATCCATACCAAGTACAATGTCAAAACTAGTAAGAGTCATAGGTAGCAATTGGATAGGCAGAACATAACCAGCGTACGATATTTCTGTTTTCTAGAGCTTCAGAGATTTTAACTATTTCACCACTAGCGGTCTCGACGCTTAGAGTTTTATTTAATTCATTAAAGGTTCGTTTAATAGACTACAAAAGCTATAATCTATAAAAGTTTAGTTGGCACCTGAATCGAACAAAACTCTAGCATATGTGTCGTTAACTAAGAACGTACCGTGATGGTTTCCGGCATGTCGGCCGCCTTTTTGGTGTCAAGAATGAAAACTCTTGCATTTCCTTTATTTGCTTCGTTTCTTTGGCCACTTCCACCCGAACCACCAGCAATAGGTTTGTTTTTGGGGCACTCAAAGCTTAAGTGACCCATTTCCTGTTGGACTCGGTCTGCCCAAGAGACATATTATAATTGATGTGGCTAGTACGTTATGATCCAAGTCGGGTCATACCCAATAACAAGCTAGAGAAAACACCGATAATATTCGTTTACATATGATGTGATCATAACAAATGAATATTAACACTTGAGTTATTTGGAAAGAGGTTTCTAAATAAAATATACTTGTGTAATAAACAAATCATATGGATGATTTATGTTTTATGAGAGAACATTACATAGTGTTATTTAAGTTGGTTGAATAATAATATGTGAATAATAATAACCAAGCATGTATCTTAACATATAATAAGTTTTATAAGTTATAAGTTATAAACTTATAAATATATATATATATATATATATATATATATATAACTTTATAAAAAAAAGGGAAAAGGAATAATACTCTTTCAAATGTAATATTATTATATGTTTGAGTGGAGACATGCAATGGTTATTATTGGTGGAGAGAAAGATGCCTTTGAATAAAACCAAGTCTTTCTCTTTCATTCTTTCATAACACACATAATTTCCAAGTAAACTTTTCTCTCTTCCTCTCTTGGGTATTTTCATCCAACATAAGAAAAGAAGAAGAAAATTTCAAGTGCAAATCCTAGCTAGAAGTGGTGTGTTGTTGAAGCTTGGGGTATGCTAGCTTGAGGAGCTTCCATATTCAAGTTCTTACCTTTCAATCATCATCTCTTTCACCCGGTTTTGTCATATTGAAAGGTAGTAGTAACATGCATGGACTTATAGTGACATGTATGTATTTGATAGTGTGTAATTCGTATTTGGATCCGGGTTTGGGTTTTGCATGTTTAAAATTGGTTTTATACATATCATATTAACAAGATTTAAAACTTTTATATCCGCTGCGTTTTTGGTAAAATAGGGATTTTATCACTTTGATAATCTTGTTAAAACCCAACAATGGCATCAAGAGCCGCTTATATGAATGCATGCTTCATTAGACCCAAAATTTTTCGGGTTTATGGTGGGTTTCACCATTTGGCCGAAACTTTTTGGGGTTTTGGTTACCCCATGGTTTTTCAAGGTTATACTTTACATGCATGTGGTAATCTTGAAAAACCAAGTCATTTGGATGATTGTTTAGTTTGTTTAGACAAAACCCGAAACTTTCGGTTTGCTTAAGCTTTGGCCGAAAGTTTTGAGGCAAAAAGGGGAACCATTTTGGTCTTGTATTATTGCATATTTGGATGTGTAATAGATGTTCATAACCTAGCCATGGCCTTGTGTTTGGTTGAATGATTGTGTTGGTTGTTTGTTCATTCGATTTGGTTGTAATATTTATTTGGGTTTATAATCTATTTATTCATTCATTTGGTTTGTAATAATAAGTAGATTAGATGTATTTCTTTTACTAGAAAAATGTATTAGGATATATTTTGTAAAAGAAGATGCATGGATGGAAGCCCAAATAAAATGATGGAGACCACAACACCGGGGTAAACACTTGGTATGGATGCGGAATCAAGTGGGAGTTCACCGACACAAGTGCATGTTCTTTTGGGTCCCTTAGGAGAGACTTTTTGACACACTTGTCTTCGGTCAACAAGTGTGGTCAACATTAGGAGGCTATGGTTATGAACTTGTGGTTGTGTATATTTTATGCTTGCATGGTTGATTTACTTATGTTTGTATTATTTGCAATATGGTTTGCTTAAAATCAACTAGCATAAAATTGGTTCCTTAGAAATCGTTAGGTAATAAAAAAATTGGTTTTATTAATAACTAATGATTTCATAATAAAATGGGTTTTATTAATAGGAACTTTGAAAATGGGTTTTTCAACTAAGTACCATACATTTGAATGCATGCAAATGAAAGGTACAATAAATAGTTTTCCAATCTAGAATTTAGAAAACTTAAATCCCTTTTAAAACAAGTTAAACACCATCTTTTTATACGACACTTAAGTCACTTGTAGACTTGAAAGTGAGTTAGGATCACCTAAGCACTTTTAAGAAAACTTGTGATCTTAAGGTGATTTTACAAGTACTTTTGGCATTAGGATCACCTAACCACTTGTATGAGTAAACTCACACGTGTGTATAAGTAGGACGACTTGATTTGAAACCATGACTATAGGATCACCTTAACATGGCGTTCAAAGGTGTTGATGGGATTAAACATACCAACTAAACATATGATGTTTAACCGATCCCATAAAACTAGAAGTTGCAAAGGGTTGCAATCGTCAAACGTTGACTACCTTGTTAATTTGAATAGTAGGATAAAGGTCACCTAACTATTATTTGAATGAAACGTTGGGTTCTTGATTTTAATCAATAATTGTCTTGGAGACATTACAGGGTATTAAAGATTAAAATTTTATTAATATCGAAAATACTAATTTGAACTTTGTTAAAATTTCTTTTAGATGGCCGCAAACAACGCACCAAACGCTATTATCCCACCCGTGCATAACTTATCACTAAGATCCATTTTGGATAAGGATCGTCTAAACTATAACAACTTCATGGATTGGTATCGAAACTTGAGAATTGTTCTCAAGCAAGAAAAGAAGTCTTATATTTTAGATGATCCTATTCCCGATGAACCAAACGTTGACGATTTAGATGCCTACGCGAATTGGTTAAAATACACCGAGGATTCGGTGCAAGTTTCTTGCCTCATGTTGGGAACAATGATTCCCGAGATCCAAAAGGATTTCAAGAATCATGGGGCGTATGACATGATTACCCAGCTTAAGGAAATGTTCCTTACTCAAGCTCGGGTTGAGCGATTCGAAACGGTTCGAGCGCTTCATGCATGTCATATGGAAGAAACCCAATCTGTTTCATCTTATGTACTTAAGATGAAAAGCCACATTGATCGGCTTGAACGGCTTAACTGTCCCGTCTCAAAAGAGTTAGCCACGGATTTGATCCTAAATGGCTTAACTAAAAGGTTTGAGACATTCGTCATGAACTACAAAATGAACGGATGGGACAAAAGCATTGGTGAGCTTCACGCAATGCTTAAGACAGCCGAAGCCGGCATGGGTAAAAAGGTTTTACCCGTTCTTGCGATCAATGAGGGTGGCTCAAAGAAAAGGCATCACCCGGAACCAAAGGCAAGGGTTGCCGTTGGCAAGGGGCAAGTTAAGAAGGGGTTCAAGGGAAAGGCAAAGGCGGAACCAAAACCAAAGAAGCTAAAGGTTAGCGCTGAGGATCCGTGCTTTGGTTGTGGTGAGATAGGTCATTGGATGAGAAACTGTCCGACCTATCTCAAGGAGTTGAAAGCTAAGAGGGATGCGGGGCAAACCTCAGGTACAACTTTCATGATTCACAATGATCTTAATATTATTTCTTCTATCACATGGGTATTGGATACCGGATGTGGAACTCATATATGCAATTCATTGCAGGGGTTCAAAAGAAGAAATGAAGTGAAGAAAGGAGATATAAGTCTTTTCATGGGCAATGGAGCAAAGGTTGACGTCCAAGCCTGAGGAGATTATGTTTTAAAACTTCCAAATGGTTTGGAAATTATTTTGAAAAACATTTTATATTCCCCTAGTTTGACTAGGAATATTATCTCTGTTTCTGTATTAAGACAATCTGGTTATGACTTTAAGTTTGTTGATAATGGTATTTATGTTTTCATGGATAATGTTTTTTATTTTAAAGCGATGCCGTTTAATGGCATTTATGAATTAATTCATGATGACTCATACATTGATAACTCGTTGTACCAAGCTAACACCAAAAGACTCAAAATGGATTTGAGTAATACTTTTCTTTGGCATTGTCGTCTTGGTCACATAAACAAGAATCGTATTCATACACTTCGAAAGAATGGTCTTTTGAAATCAAATGTTGATTCATTTGATGAATGTGAATCTTGTTTATTGGGAAAGATGACCAAAGAGCCCTTTAATGGAACAAATGAGAGGGCAAAAAACTTATTAGGTATCATACATTCGGATGTATGTGGACCTTTTAGGACAATGACAAGAAATGGTGAAAGATACTTCATTACCTTTACCGATGATTATAGTCGCTATGGGTATGTGTTCTTGTTAAGACACAAAAATGAGGCCTTTGAAATGTTCAAAGTCTTCCAAAATGAAGTACAAAATCAACGCAACAAAACAATCAAAGTACTACGTACTGATAGAGGAGGTGAATACCTCAATGATGCGTTTCTAGAACATCTTAGGAGTTGTGGGACTGTCTCACAACTTACTCCACCTGGAACACCACAACATAATGGTGTGTCCGAGAGGAGGAATCGAACTTTATTGGACATGGTTCGATCCATGAGGGCTAGAAGCTCATTACCTCTATCATTTTGGGGTTTCGCTGTGATCTCCGCTGCCCGTATTTTAAATATGGCACCAACCAAGAAAGTGGATAGGACACCTTTTGAAATATGGCATGGAAAGGCTCCAAAATTTTCATATTTAAAGGTATGGGGTTGTGAGGCTTATGTTAAGATCTACACCCCTGACAAACTTGAATGTCGATCCACTAAGTGTATATTTGTAGGATATCCCACGGATTCGATGGGATATTATTTCTACAATCCAAGGGAGCATAAAGTGTTTATAGCTCGAAAGGCTAAGTTCTTGGAAAGAAGGTTCCTTATGGAAGGAACTGATAGAACTGTAGAACTCGAAGAGGATCGAGAACTACAAGCCGATACACGTTTGGTTGACGCTAGCAATCAACAAGAGGTTGTTGAGGATGATCAAATGGTTGATCAAAACACACAAAACATTCGCAAATCTGGTAGAGTTAGCACCCCACCTGAGAGATATGGATTTTTCATGGATGGATGCTACGTGGTAGATTCGGATGAACCCACCACATACCGAGATGCAATGTCGCAATCTGATTGTAACAAATGGCTTGAAGGCATGAATGTTGAGATGCAATCCATGGATGACAATCAAGTATGGGACTTGGTTGCTCCACCTCTAAATTCCAAACTCGTTGGAAGTAAGTGGGTTTTCAAGAAGAAAACTGATATGCATGGAAACTTGGATACTTATAAAGCTAGACTTGTAGCAAAGGGTTTCACTCAAACTCAAGGGGTTGATTATGATGAAACTTTCTCGCCCGTAGCGATGCTAAAGTCTATTAGGATATTGTTTGCCATAGCCGCATATTATGACTATGAGATATGGCAAATGGATGTCAAAACTGCTTTTCTAAATGGGCATCTTAATGAAGATGTTTATATGGTTCAGCCTGAAGGTTTTGTCGATCCACAACATCCTAACAAAGTATGCAAGTTGAAGAAATCAATCTATGGATTGAAACAAGCATCTAGAAGTTGGAATCACCGTTTTGATGATGAAGTTAAGAAATTTGGATTCATCAAAAATGCTAATGAAGCTTGTGTGTATAAGAAAGCTAGTGAGAGCATCATAACCTTTCTGGTATTATATGTCGATGACATATTACTGTTTGGAAATGACATTCCAACCTTGGAAGGTGTAAAAGCCTGGCTTGGAAGCTGTTTTTCCATTAAGGATCTTGGTGAAGCCGCCTATATTCTGGGAATAAGGATCTATAGGGATAGATCAAGGCGGTTGATAGGTTTGAATCAAAGTGCATACATAGACAAGATCTTGAAAAGGTTCAAGATGGAAAACTCTAAGAAAGGTTTGGTACCTATTCAAAGAGGAACGATGTTGAGTGCTTCTCAATGTCCAAGCTCAAAGGATGAGCAAGACAAAATGAGTGGTATCCCATATGCATCTGCTATAGGATCCATCATGTATGCCATGATTTACACTAGACCGGATGTGTCATGCGCCTTGAGCATGACAAGTCGATACCAACAAAATCCGGGAACTAGCCATTGGATGGCTGTTAAGAGCATATTGAAATACCTTAGAAGGACTAAGGATATGTTTCTAATATATGGCTCTGGTGAGGAGGAACTCGTTGTAAAGGGTTACACTGATGCGAGTTTCCAAACTGATCGAGATGATTCTCGATCACAATCGGGATATGTTTTCGTTCTCAATGGTGGTGCTGTCTCATGGAAGAGTGCAAAACAAGATGTGGTAGCCTTATCCACCACTGAATCTGAATACATCGCCGCCTCCCTGGCAGCTCAAGAAGCTGCATGGATTAGAAAGTTCATTGCCGATCTAGGAGTGGTTCGTACCATTCAGGACCCTCTAGAGATCTTTTGTGACAACGAGGGTGCAATTGCTCAAATCAAAGAACCTCGTGCTCATCAAAAGACGAGGCACATTGAGCGGAGATTCAACTACATAAGGGATGAAGTTGAAAAGGGAAAGATATGTATTCGCAAAGTTCACACTGATCAAAACATTGCGGACCCACTCACGAAACTCCTTGAAAGGCCGAAGCATGAGAGTCATACTTGCGCCTTAGGACTTCGATATTCTAGTGATTGGATTTGATCAAAATTTGTATTTGGATATTGGAACAATTTTATTTTAACTCAATCATATGGTCATGTTCTTAAGTTATGTTCCATTTTAGTATGTTTAAATCCGTGAATAATTTGTATTATTCTAAACGTCCGTAGTCGTTCATAGTTGTGGGAACAAATGTGAAAGTAAGACTATTATGAACTTGGATTGGTAGATATTCATGAGGTATGAATATAGCAAAGGGTTGCTGCCAAGGTTCATAGATATTTATGGGATAAATATTGGACTGACCCGCCCTCAATTTTACTGCATGGAATCCTTGGGATTTGTGATCATAAGTAAATTGAGTAAAGGCGAACTTCATAGTATCCTCTGACCTGAGATACATATTGGGTCTTGATATTCATCGACTATTATGCTTTGACTTAGTTCTTCGCTGCTCTGAAATATGTCAGTACATAAGGCTAAGCTCAAGTATAGTACAAGGTGATAGTGAGAGACGTATGTAGTCAATATGGGATTTGTCCCTCTTATTCGTTGAGAGTTAAATGTCTAAGGCCTGACAAGTTAAATCAACAGAGAATGATCACTCTGTGTCTCTGGATTTAACATGACATTTGTGGCAAAAGGATAAATGATAGTTTCACCTAAATCATTTTCAAGTATGGGACTTGAAAGGGATGATGTTATTGAATGGCACTTCGTCATGCATATTAGGGGTAGTAAACCGTAGTTAGGCGGTATTTGCTACTTGCATCAATCTTCTATGTATCTTGTGCAAGTGGGAGATTGTTGGACTCGGTCTGCCCAAGAGACATATTATAATTGACGTGGCTAGTACGTTATGATCCAAGTCGGGTCATACCCAATAACAAGCTAGACAAACACCGATAATATTCGTTTACATATGATGTGATCATAACAAATGAATATTAACACTTGAGTTATTTGGAAAGAGGTTTCTAAATAAAATGTACTTGTGTAATAAACAAATCATATGGGTGATTTATGTTTTATGAGAGAACATTACATAGTGTTATTTAAGTTGGTTGAATAACAATATGTGAATTAATAATCAAGAATGTATCTTAACATATAATAAGTTTTATAAGTTATAAGTTATAAACTTATAAATATATATATATATATATATATATATATATATATATATATATATAACTTTATAAAAAAAAGGGAAAAGGAATAATACTCTTTCAAATGTAATATTATTATATGTTTTAGTGGAGACATGCAATGGTTATTATTGGTGGAGAGAAAGATGCCTTTGAATAAAACCAAGTCTTTCTCTTTCATTCTTTCATAACACACATAATTTCCAAGTAAACTTTTCTCTCTTCCTCTCTTGGGTATTTTCATCCAACATAAGAAAAGAAGAAGAAAATTTCAAGTGCAAATCCTAGCTAGAAGTGGTGTGTTGTTGAAGCTTGGGGTATGCTAGCTTGAGGAGCTTCCATATTCATGTTCTTACCTTTCAATCATCATCTCTTTCACCCGGTTTTGTCATATTGAAAGGTAGTAGTAACATGCATGGACTTATAGTGACATGTATGTATTTGATAATGTGTAATTCGTATTTGGATCCGGGTTTGGGTTTTGCATGTTTAAAATTGGTTTTATACATATCATATTAACAAGATTTAAAACTTTTATATCCGCTGCGTTTTTGGTAAAATAGGGATTTTATCACTTTGATAATCTTGTTAAAACCCAACATTTCCTTGTAGTTATAGCAAGTCATCGTCTTCTTCCAACAGTCGGCCGTTGTGTGGCCGGGTCTGTGACACGAGTCGCAGACGATTGTAGTTGAGGACGGAACAAAGTGGCAGCGACCTTTATGGTACTTTTTTCAAGTCTTTCATTGAGTGTAGTTGGAGTTTGTTCCAAATTTGCGTTGTTCCACATCCTTGCCCTTGAAGCGGGCATTCTCTCCTTTCTTGTGGTCGTTTGACGGCACGACCTTTTTGTCTTCTTCCTTGTTGCGGATCATATCGCTCATTAGATATCCAGCCAACTCCAATGCAGAGTCAGCGATTCGACGGAGGTGAGAACTCATCATGTCGCAGATTTCCCGCGAAAGTCCCCCAACTATATCTTGTTACTTTGCTGGATTCAGGAGTGGCCAGCTAGGGCACGAGCCGGCAGTACTCGGGAAATTTTGTGTTGTACTCTCGAAGGTTCATTCCTACAACTCTATGATTAAGGAATTTTGTTAGGATTTGATTAGTTTCATGATTCGGGAAGAACTTCGCCATCATCATTTCCTTGAACTCTTCCCACATCAAATTGTACGATCTTGCCTTCCATTGCTCATTATTTATGTATTCCACCACTCCAGAGCCTCTCCCTTCAACATTTGGGCAGAATATTGGATCTTCTCTTGTTCGGAGCACTTTCTTATAATAACAAACGACTCCATTTATTCAAGCCATCTTACCGTTGCAATGGCGCCTTTGTCACCATAGAATTCCTTGGGTCCAAAGTTCTTGAAGTCCTTAAACGGACAACTCTTAATTTTCAATTTCTTAAACTTTTGTTTTATGCCCCCATCAACATTGGACTCATGAACGTTCTCTTCAATATGAGATGGTTTAGGACGGGATTTAATAGATTTTGAGAAGGTTCAATGGATTGAGATTGCCTAGATTGAGTTCTAACTTGAGATTCAGCTCTAACGGCTTCTTTTATCATCTTTTGGATTTGGTTCATGTATTTTTCAGGGATTTGTTCTTATTCTTATTCTTTTTCTTGTTCTTTTTCTTTATCTTTTCGTGCATGAATTTCTGCTTCCTTTCGTGATGCTTCAGCATTATTTTGATTCGACATTGCTGAAATTTAAATTATAATCTTTTCTTAATCACACATTACTTTATTCATTTATTAAACATATATATATATATATATCTTACAAGATACATATTGTGACTTTCGTGACAAAACAAGGTATACCTTATTCATTACATAGCGAGTAAACGATAAATCGGTTAATTCGTAATGCTTAAACGAGTAACCGACCGATACTAATTATGACCCGTATATATACTGAGGGGTCATATACGAGTTATATATATATATTATAGTGGCTAACATATTGATATTTAGGCCCCAGTACGCTTAAAACCATTTAAACGAAAAAGGTTTCGTTTATTGATACGCTATGGTTTAAACGCAATCGTTAATATCAAAACGAGCATTGTAGCATCCGTTAAGCCGAAAAAGATTTATAAAACACTTATATGACATGTTCTAGGCAATCCGTGAAAATATTTTGGATTTTTGAAACGAGTCAGTACGTTTTTCTTATTTTACAAAAATGGCCTGAAAAACACTCGTTTTCGCGCTATTTTTCGCACTCGAACTAGTTTTCTTGCGAAAAACCGAACCCGAATTAAATTTTGGACCGAATTTTACGCGTGGCACGAAAACTGAGGCACCAACGGGCCAAAAAGAGGCCTAATGGGCCCCATTCATGAGCCGGCCGCAAATAAAGGTATATCCCTTTTGTTTCTAGCTTGTTGTATAAGTTAAAAAAATTGGATATTTTAACACACAAACCAACCAAGATCAAGATCAGCTGATTTCTTGCATCTTCCAGCCAAAACCTTCAAGGTAACAATCAAAACTCATGAGATTTTTACTTGATTAACAAAGTTTAACCATGAAAAATTAAGTCTTGATTAGTTTTAAACATGTTTAACCATCCAAAAACCCTAAAAATCACCTAAAATATTTTTTGATGTCAAACATGTTTACAAGTCAGTACCATGTGGATTTTTGGCCAAAAACACGGATTAGAACATGAATATGTCGTTTTTACGGTTCGAAAGTTCGGTTTGAAACCAAAACCGAAACCCTAATTAACAAGGCTGTTATATGGATGATTTATGCTTGGTTGGATGTTATATGATATGTAGATACACTGAGTTTGTGACCCAAGACCTGGAGAGTTGTTTAAACCATCAAAACTCATCGAAAACCGACAAGGTAAACCCGTAACACTCGTTTAGGGGCTGTTTAGTATTAGGTTGTGACGTTCTTGTTTTTAGCTTGTGAAAATTTTCAGGGACATTAGGGATCATTTAAATGAGTCCCTGTTCAAATTTGGTAATTTTCCGATAAAAAGAGAATATTTGGCGAATTTATTACCGTTTATTGGCGTTTATTCGGGAAAAATAGTTAAAATTCATCAAAAATTATGAAATTTTGTTTGGAACCCATAAATGTTATGTGAATATCACTGGAAAAGTTTGAGGACATTTGGAGATGTTTAGGTATTTTTTGTGCAATTGTGTTGTAATCGAGTTTTAACAGCCGAAAAACACGCAAAAAAGCATTTTGGCCAAAGCGTTAGGTTCTGGAGATTTTTCAGGAGCTATGTGATGATTTTGAGACCACTTGGCAAAATTATCAGATTTTTCAGATGTTGTTTGATATAAACGGGATATTTATTACTTAATTATAACACATTTAATGAATTTTTATAAATAGATAATTAATCATAAAATTTCTGAAAGTATTTTTATAAAATTATCCATATTTTAATGTATTTTTATAAAAATTTTCATAATTTATATATAAGTGCATAGTTAGTTATGAATAATCAAAGATTTAAACTATATTTGTTTTAACGAAACCGGCAGTTTTGTGTTTAACGGACTGACTGGTATGTCAAATGTCAAAAGTGGTCAAATATCATAATTTTAGGTGAATTTGATAAAAACAAACTTTTTACGAGAATTCCGGACAATTCGGATGAATTGTACGCGCTTCGTATAATTACAACCGTAAGAAAACGGAAACGAAACCTGTGATCAATCCAGATACCGAAACCTTAAAATTCTTTTATAAATCAAATCATTTTATCAATCAATATGTTTACATAAGTTTATATGATCTTACCTATTTCCGAAACGCATAAACGATCAACTTGGCTAGGCTCGAAAAACGGTGAAACTGAGCCAAATCCAGTTTTAAACATTTCATAGTATACAGCGTCACAATCTAAGACTATGGTCATGTTTTGGGCCTAATAGCTATAACCAGACTAGTTATACAGCCCGATTTGGTTTAAACACTGTACTAGTATTAACAGTACGATACCGATTATAGGATACGAGTTATAATCGAGGCATAACACTTATTGACGTATATTACCTGCTCGAACTACAATAAGGTGAGTTTCACAACCCCACTTTCTAAACTGTTTTACGAACTTTTGGGGTGGAAAGCATGTTTACATATACTTATATACTTGAAAACGTGTGGTGATGTGAATTATCTAAGTACTAACACTTGAAAGTCCCCACAAACACAAGTGATTAACTTCGTGCCAGTGACGTGTGGATAGTACTATCGGTTTGACAAACCCAACTGAAGGCGCCGGTGGGGTATGCCGGATATACTTGTTTACGCAGTTGCACATTGTCATTTATAAGACATAGTACATACTTGGGGCAAAGTGGCTGTTAAATGCCAACGGGAGTACATGGGCAAGGGTGGCCATTCAGTGCGAGTTGTCTCAGTTTCACTTGTGGCTTAGTATAATACATCATACACATACTTATATACATACGTACTGTGAACTTTACGAACTCGTATACTGATTTTGTTCGAACTCGTGAAACTTGAAACTCACAAACTAGACATAGTTGACCCGTTTTAACATGCTTTTCAGGTAAGCCGAAGTTGGAATGATTTGCTTACGTGCTTGGTGTTAGAAGGAAAGTTGAATAGCTGCGAATAGATGCAAATACGTACTAATGAATAAGGAACCGAGAACTGGTTATGTTTTTTTCATCTAGTTTGTAAACATAGTACCTACCAATGTAATATGATGTAAATTAGTTGTTGAATTTCTTTATAAACAATGTGGTTGATACCAGTATTATCTGTTACATTCCCGTATTACGCTTCCGCAACTACCTAGTCGGGGTGTGACACATATATATTATTACATCACACATTTATATATACATCATTACTTGATATATATATATCCCTATCCTTATTTCGTAACACACAACATTACATCATTTATTACATTATGCATTTCACCATTTCTTAGTCTCTCATGAATTTCTTCACACATCCTTCACCATCTTATCTCATATCTTCTTCTTCTTGGCTCCATCAACAACTACCTTCTTTCTTAGATCATCAGTCTCATGCAAGGCCCTATCAAGATGCTCTTCTTGGGACTGATGCTCTTCTTGGGACTGTGGGATCTCATTCGAGTATCCATATCGAGGTGGTGGATCACGGTACCCCATCATAATGATGTCATAGTGGTTCTTGGGGTACGGTGGTGATGTAACGTTAGACGAATAGTTGAAGAAATCTTCAACTGCTTCATTTTGCTCACGGATCTCGTTCGCTTGTTCTTCGACTGATGGAATCTTGCCTTGATACTGTGGAAAACTTGATGATGACTTGTTCTTGAGTTCTTGAAGGTATTGCATGTATGGGTCCAAGGAGCCATAGCTTGGATTCTTGTGGAAGAATGGTTGCACACATCCTTGATTTGGCGGGCAGTCACAACTTGTTGGTTCCTCCATTGGAGCCGTTTCCTCATCAGGTTCTTCCTCGGGGTCTTCTTCATCTTCCGGATCTTCCTCTTCTTCGAGGTCTTCTTCCTCCATCAGTTTTGCAGTCTCATTCTCCACAGGGTGTAGACGATAACTCTCGTATGGCATCATAACCCTCATCTTCGGCTTTCGAGAAGGTCCATCATAGATGTTTGGGTGAGAATCAACTGAGTTGAAAGCAGAAGTTCCAGTATGCCATCTTCTTTGGTCGGAGTGGCATTGCATCCAGTCTGACGAGTCGAACTCAGGTTCCTCCTTGATTTGCTTATTGGAGAGAAATGCATATTTGGGTTGTTGATATGTTGGAACGTCGGACGGATGATACGTCGGGATATTGGACGGATGATACGTCGGGATATCGGACGGATGATATGTCATGATGTCGGACGGATGGTACATAGGTATGCTTGATGGATGATAACTTGAGTGCCTTGGGGGATCGTTCCTTTGCGTTGGTGGATCATCGGGTAAGTTGATTGGACATTGTTCGGTTCCAGGGAAGTACACCGGTTTGGTTTGGTCGATCGGGTGATCTTGATTGAAGAATGCTTTGTAGTAATCCTCGCTCATATTGTCCTTCAGTAGGGTATGGGAATTCCAGCTCTTCTCGCATCTCTCATGAATCCATCCATCATCTTCTTGAACGACATCTATAGGTTGGGTGGTTTAGATTGAGAAGGGATAGAAAAGGTTTACCAGCCTATCTTATCCCTATTTAAGTTTAAACAAGTAATAACAAATATTTTTCTTATTCACTTGGACCGAAGCTTAGGTATCATTAATTAATACCTAATTTGCTAAGATCGATAGCTCTGATACCAACACTTGTCACACCCCAAACTACAGCCTAGGTGTATGACACATATGTTGGTACCACATTTGTAAATAAATCAGACTTACGTGTTTAAAACGGAAGGTATATTTATATGATTTTACTTAACAAAAGATGGGATTTTAAAATACCCGTTTAATGTTTATAAAAGATTACTTGCTTATAAAAAACCACCATTTATATTTTAATATTAACAAAATGATCCGAGCCATCGGATAACAAAGCACTTCGAGCATTCCAAGCTCCTAATCTTGAGTACCTACAAAATGTTTAGAAAATACGTCAGCAACACATGCTGGTGAATAAGCTGACGCATAAAATATTTTCTTTTACTTGATTACCCCTCGAGACATAACTTAGGTCCGGCCCATCGTGGCTTAGGAATAATCAAGCTTTAAACCAAAACACAATTATAAACTTAAGTCACACACAAGACACCCCAGCAAACACCGCAACATTCGACATTACTTAGGTACCATACGTATACACATGATCAGTCTCACATGGACGTAACTTAGGTCTGGCCCGTCGTGGCGGAGGTCATGACCAGGTGTGGTGTGGTGCGCCCACCGAATTTTTACCACATATGTAAGGATCCAAACAAACATACACGACGGCCTGAGGGCTAGCGATTACTGTTCTTTATAATTTTTTAGAGATACGTTATCTCATGTAATTCATTTCATTTATTTGACTCGATTAAATAAGTTTATAAAGTTAGGCGTATTAACCTTTTCTTGAAATGATCAGCTTCAATACACTGACCAGGTCTTTCCTTTCTTTGCTATCTCGCACCTATAGTACGAGTATAACCTTTTGTTAGTCGGATCTTTAATCCGGTTTAAGACCTTTAATCTCTTTTTATAATCTTTACCTCGATTATATTTTCTTTATGAACCTTTAGTTCAAAACATCTTTTTCTTTATTTTAAAACTTTAGTTTAAAATATCTTTTCGTTCTTTTCTTTTACAAGTTTAAAACCTTTAGTTTAACTTGTTTTACTTTTATTAAAACACTATGTTTCCTTCTTATTTAAGAAACATATATTTTTCTTTTACTTATTATCTCAGAATAATAATAACTTACATAATATTTATAACAAAGAATCATATTATATTATATTCACATATCTGTCTTTTATATTCTTTGTTACATGTTCTTTTATTATTTTTCGAGGTATCGAGTATATCCTCGACTTAAGGTTTTAAGCCTTGTTATTTTATTATTATTTTATTCGGGCATTATGCCTACCTTGTTTGGCTTATAATAACCCTAGAAACTTGGGCAGCACTTCGACGCCTTATTGTTTCTCGAGCTTCCTTTGATTAACACCACCTTGGCACGCAAAATAATGCACCCCAATCTTCACGTCTTGTTGGCACGTACTTCGAGATGGTCGTCGAGTCGTATCTTGAGCGTCACGTTCTCCAAGATAACATAGTCGGTATCGTAGGTGTATTGCACGTAGATCGAGGAAACAGCGGAATTTGGGCACGGTTTACGAGGAGGCTTGGCACGATTATCGAGGTAGTGAGATGTAAGGTTTTTTAGAAAGAGAAAACTGTGTGAAAAATGGTGTGAGGAGTGAGAGGGCCAAAGGCCTCCATTTATAGGCTGATCAGGGGACCCATCGCGATACGCGATGGTCCCTTGATCATGTCATCGCGTATCGCGACATAGGCATGCACAGTCACCACTAGGGTTGCTACGTGGCAACACGTGGCAGACGTAGTGCCACGTGGTGACACATTGCGGGTGTTGTGCCACGTGTGGACACGTGGCGGGACATGTGTCCACCTGTCAGACCACGTCATCACGATTCGCGATGACGTTGTCTTTCAGGCGATCGCGATAGGCCGCGAAGACAGAAGTTTCATTTTGGTCCCTGAGGTTTAAAACTTGGCAAATTTGGTCCATTATCTTTTGAACTTGGTGTTTTAAACCCGAAACTTTTGTGATGTTACAATTTAGATTTGTATTCATCGTTTGTTTAATGTGTTGTACTTTGTACTTGAATTATTTGAATCATTTAATCGAAATAATTAGATATAGCTCAAATAATCTCTAAAATTGCAACTTCAATCAAATAATATAGCTCAAATAGCTACTTATCATATTAAAATGTATTTTCAGGTAAACCCAAGCCTTAAACAAGGAAACAAGAGAAAATCTGAAGAAAAATGAAACCAAAAAAACACCCAGACACGCCCACATGCCACCCTGGACACGCCCCATGCTTTTATATGCAAGAAAAGAGAAACATTTGCAAGAAAAGACAAAATATTGGACACGTGGACACGAGGCCGTGCCTCAGGAAGCATAGGGTCGTGGTCACCTTTCAAAAGACAAAATAAATTTAAACAAGTGACCAAAAACACGGGGACGTGCCTTATGGAGCACGGGGCCATGCCTGGTCCTCCAGACAGTATAAATAGGAGAGTATGTTGCACTCATTTGGTGTGCTTGAAGAAAACTTCTAGTCAAGTTGCTCTTATAAAAACACCCACTTTACACTCATATTAAAGGTCTGGAGGAGATTTTGAAGGCTAGGAGGTTATCATCAGCATCATCCATCACCATTGAAGAAGAAAGATTCATTCACATTTGGCCAGATTGTTCTAGTTTGATTATGTGTTTGTTATCTTCATCTCTTTTAATGTTCATAACCATGCTCATTATGAGCTAAACTCCATTTACCATCTAATTTCTATGAAGAAACTTTGTTTTACTTGCTGACTATGTTGAACATGTGATTTAGTTTGGTAATGAAAATATCCTTTGATAAAGAATTGTTTTATCACTTTAACTCAATACATCAAGGTTGATGACTAATAATCATTCATGATTCACTCATGTTCTTGGAGACTAGAAATGGTAAAAAAAATACCTTGATAACTTATTCAAGATAAAACATGGAACATTGTATTGTACTTAGAAATGATGAATATAAGTTATGATCTATTCTCTAGTTTTGATAATTATGAAATAACATTGTTAACACGATTGCTTAGGTAATCATGCTTGTTAAATAAATCATATGCTAATGGAATGTGTAATTATAACATAATTAAATCAACCAAGGGGAGGTTGTGTGACTAAACTATAACCACCCGAAGTTGCTAGAATTGGTATTTGAGAAATCGAAGTCAATCCTAATCTTTATACTTTACTAAAACTACTTGCTTACTTAACGATAGGTACACTTGCCTATTCTACATATACGATAGGTACACTTGCCTATTTTGTAAATCGAAGTCAATACCAATACTATTCTACATATACGATAGGTACACTTGCCTATTTTGTGTGTGTTTTAGTAGAAATCACTATTACAAATTTAAAATACGATCTTGTGCAAAAGCTAAATCTCCTCTTTTATATTTTACCACACTCAACGCATCACATCAATGTATAACTAACCGAACACATCGAATAAAAAAACTGGTTGGTTTAACGAATACAATACAAATAATAGAAATTGACGAATGTCACATGAAATACATGAAACAAAGCTGTGTATATTTATATATATCATCGAAAATTTAAAATGGGTCGGGTTTTCGGGTTTGAAAATTAACGAATGTTACACGATGGCCCTCAGACTATCATATATGTTTGTCTGGATACTTACATATGTGGGTAGTTAGTGGGCACGTTGCACCATGCTTTGTCGTTTTACCACCATGATGGGCTGGGTCCAAGTTATACCCGAGTGGGGAATGGTCTTGTGTATATTGGTAGTTGCTAAGTACTCGAACGTGGTGGTGTTTGCTAAGCGATTTCGAGTTGAGCTTAAGTTTATAATAGTATTTCAGAATTTCAAAATTTGATTATTTCCTTTGCCATGATGGGCCAGGTCAAAAGATACCCACAGGGAATACTTAAGTATCTAAAAGTGTTTGGAGTTAACGTGTTCACCTACATGTTTTATTGACGTATTTTATTAACTGTTTTGCATGTAACCAAGAATATAAGATACAGGATGGTGATGATAGTGGTTAGACAATCTGATGGCTAAGATATTTTGACTTAAAAAAGATGTAAATTATTGTGTTATCAATAACTCTTTTGTAACACAACACCAGGTGTTTAATTCCCGAGATTTTGAGTATTATAATATATTTTAATGAAAAATACTTTTCCTTTACAACAAATACCCTGATATATATTTACAATTCATGTACCAATGTTTATCTCAAGCCTAGGCCCATGGAATCGGGTGTGACAATCATAATCTATACTCTAAGTAATTATCTACCAAAAAGTCCTACGTGTCACTATTTGCTGCCCCCACCCTCAACACAATATCGTGTCACCAGATTGCTTCAATTATGAATGGTTAGCTCTCATTCATTTGACCCGTTTTAGTTTTAAAAAAATAAGCGGGTCATGGGTCTCACCAAACCTGGATTGGCCATAAATGGGTTATAAAATCTCATTTATTTGTGACCCTTTTGTCATCAAACAATAATTTTTGCGAGTGGTGGGTTTCACCAAACCCGGATAGCCTTTAAACGAGTTATAGCATCTCATTTATTTGTAATTTTATCATCAAACTCTAATTTAATTCATTTCCTTTACATATTCTCTGTTGCCAATTTATCCTCTCCATCAGCTAACTTCCTATTACCACCCACCATCGTTAACCTCTCCTCTCATGTATCAACCACCATCGTCAGTTCGTCACCTACATCAACCAGTAATGAACCGATAAATCCACCACCAGTTCAGATCTGGTCGTGTCTTACCTCCTCTTTTGTTTATAAAACCATATCTGGGTCAACGTGTTTTCATCTTCATCACTCATACCACCACCACCATGTTAAGCTTGATTCTAGACATAGAATGATTGTTACCAATCATAATATGCTATCTTAAATTTATAAAAGCATGCCTGATTTAATTTTGGATGTTAATGCTTTCTGATACCAACCTGAGTCAAATGTTCATTAATTTAAAATTTAAATAAACAGTTCATGAACATGTGAACATAATTAAACAAGGGTAGACGAACATATAAAAACAAATGTAAACAAACATAAACGAAGATAAGTTATCACATTTAAACGGACACAAACAAAGAACATAAAACTTTAAGTAAATAATTTATTTAATGTTTTATCTGAAAATGAACATAAACAAAAATACAAAACATAAATGAATTAAAATAGGTTGATCTATATTAAAAACCTTTTTATCATAAATTAAGGAATAAATTTTAAAAAATATATTCAAAATATTAAAAACTACAAATATGTAAAATAAAAACTAGTATAGGTGTTAGGTGTTAAAAGCTATTTTAATAATATGTAAACAAAATACCGACTATAATATACTTTCATCGCATTTAGATTTTGCATTCCTTTAAAAGTCTTTTGGACTTGATGATCTAATCAATTGAACTAGTTTTGAATTATTGAAAGTATTCAATTCACAATCATATCTTTCTCCACTGTTACCCTTTTTTTTTAAATCATCATTTTGATATATTAATTTCATTGACTAATAGTATAATACATTACGCATAATAAATATTATAAAATATTTTAATTGATGTTGGTTACTCGATTTTCTTGCAACTAATATGTTTATTTTCTGTTTCATTAGTTTTAAACGGTTAAATATTATACACTAATAATGTTCTTAACCTATTTAATTTTAATTTAATTTTATTCTTTGATAACTTACCTTCGTTAATATTAAGAAAAAAAAATATAGAATACGCAGAGTTCGGTTCTATTTTTAGCTAAAATTTCGAATATATTATTGAAAAATGAGTTTAATTTAAAATAAAGCATTGTGACAAACTGAGTCCTAACCGAACATCGATACAGGTATCACTATTATCGGAATTGATATTTGTTTTTAGGATTTTCAGCCATTTTAAAACACACGATGATATCATTTTAGACACATCACGGTTTTATTTTTTAGGTTTTCTTTTTATTTCGGTTACTATACCAAGGGACAATACAATAATAATAAACCAAGCCAATACGGGTGCAGTTCCGGAAGGATTGCACGTTTGCACATGAGTCAAAGTAGCTATTTATTAAAGGGAAATTTATCACAATAACCATTTTTTACCATGATTTTCCATAAATAACCCAAGACCAAACAAAATACGTAGCGAAAAAATTCCTCGGATCCGACTAAAACCACTTCTGATCCAACTGAATTTTTGAACCTTTAAAAGCGCGCCACGTGTCAACGTTTTGATGGATCCGACCGAGTTTCTTAAAATTTCGTCGGATCTCACTGAATTTTAGTGGGTCTAACTGAATTCTTCTCTTCTATCTCTCAAACCCTAAACCTCCATAACCAAACCTCCATCTCCGTCTTTCTTATTTCTACACAAAATCAAGCAAATAAATAGTGCAAATCGCTTAGTTTTTCAATGAGAACACAACCATAATGTTCAATTTCACTCTAGAACAAAATAAAAAAACCCCCAAATTGAAAATTCTAGGATTCGTCGGACAAATTAAACAATCGGATCCGACTGTTCAAACATTGTTTCCGTGGAGCCGACTGTCTTCACCTCCGACGGTTCTTCCGGCTAATTGGTCGGCCAGAATCTTAGAACGTCTGATCCGACGGAACATCAGGCAACGTGTCGCGTCGTGATAATTAATTTCTTTTTGAACAACAACAAATATAGAATGCCTGGGTACTCCGTAAGGGTGACCCAATAGCTAATGGTCCCCGTCAGCTGAACCAACCTAGCCTTATGGAGCCCTTAAGCGCCTCAAAGTTATCTTCAATTTCGAGGAAAATCCACCTGCCCGAAGATCCAACAGTGGTAAAACCCGATTGCCATCAGGATCAAAATTAAGATCACAAAATCTGTCTTCTTTCATTAAGAAGCTCATGTCTTTCACAAAATATTGTAAATGAGAATTAAACTTAGGTCTATATTAAGAAACCTAAATTTCTCACTACACATTACAAAGAAAATTAGAATGAATAATATAGCTTTACTATACACCATATGATTAAAATACAATACTTATTTGTATAAAACCCATGCACTCAAATATATTTATTGAAATTTATTTTCAATTAAAAAGCTGCATGCTGTTATTCACAGATTGAAAGTGAAAACTGATGAGATGCAATTGATGATGGAGGGCATCTAATAAAGAACTCCCATTATCAACTTATGCCTAAAAGTTGAAGTTGCAATTCCAGAATAAAATACTGCATTTCATGCACAATGTATAAGTTAACTAAGCATCTCAAAGTTGATAGGAAATTTTGGACCCTATCCCTTAATTTTCTGAGCCCCACCTATACCATCTCTTCAAAGATGTACAACCTTTTATTACATAGGCCAATTCTTCACCACCAACATGGGTCCCAGATGAGATATATATTGGTCCCACAAGCAAATCAAAATGTCTTAAGTTAGGATCTATTTACAACCACATTAAAAGCTTGTAAATGGCAATGTATAGGATCAGAAGAAACTTATTGATCATCACATCAAATGTGACCGGGGCCCACTACATAAACAGGGCTGCCAAGGTGGCATACTTGGCATACACATCCGCATCAATGAGAGCCATTGATTCCCGGAGGAACGGTGGAGATTCCTTGCTACGAGAGCTCGGAAATGACGCTCTCGGTTGACGGTGGGTTGAGACCCAGAGGCAAGGGTAGCCAGGGCTTATTTATTGCTTCTTTCACAACCTTGTCAATAACTTCATCTCCCTACAACAAACAGTATTAGTACTCCACATGTCATAATAATAGTAATGTAAATGCACATGCATATGCATGACAATGGGAAATGTTGACTTATAAGACCATCCGTAGTCGTAGGGTTATGTAGAGTTATGACGGCGTGGCCAAAACGTCGGAAAAAACCGCCTCATGCAAAATATCCGCGTTTGTCTAGTTTTGACTATAAATGATCTAATAATAATAATAATAATAATAGTTATGTTTGTTCGTGTATTCTAAACAGACGTAAATAAATAAATAAGCACAAACAAACTTGAATCAACTGATAAAATTAAATGAACGTGCTATTTGCTCAGTAGTCATTCACAATTAGTGGTTCTTGTTGGGTTATGGAGGCTCGATTGGTGTTGGGTCGGTTCATTTTAGAAGACTAAATTGGTGGCAGTTAATTAAAAAGGAAAATGGTCCGGTTTTATTTATATTAGGCCCGTTATTGTTTTTCTCGGGCAACAAGTTTTTAACCCCAATCTTGTAGTTATAAATTGATATCTTGTACTTGTAATTCATCATCACGATTGAGGCAGTAGCAATAATAAAATACCCTGGTTGCAGCCCGTGGACGTAGGTCAGTCTATACCGAACCACGTAAATCTCGCGTGTTCATATTCGTTTATATTTTCTTGCAGATTACTTGTGTTTGTGTGTGTGTTTAAATACCCGAATCCCTAACAAATGGTATCAAGAGCCGAGGTTACGGTTACACACTTGAGAACACGGTCGCAGAAGAGTTGGTCGATTAGGGTCAGTCGCCGGCAGACGTAGCCGTTAAACCCAGCCATCGACTGAGTTATATTTAAGGGTTTGTTTTCTTTTTTTGGCAGCCAGCCATTGTTGACATTTGCTCGATCGATCGAGGGTTTTGTTAAACAAACAGCCGCCATCGTCACAACAAATATATTGTAGTTTGCAATATATTGTTTTTATTTGCTCTTTACTGGTGGGTTTAAGAAATCCACCGCCGCCAGACATATATTTGTTTTGGTTCTCCACAAATTATGATCTTGAATTAATAGTTTAATATTGGTATCATTGATCCCAAAATACACCATCAAAATATTATAGCCAATTATTTTTTTGGTGTTTCCTTGTTTTGCGTCGTAATCAGCAGGACAGAAGGGTGTCTTTGTGAACAACAAGAAGTTGTAAATCAGAAAGAAACTAGAGAAAAGGTTTGCGTTTTTAGTTCGTTTCAGTATTTTTTATTACGGTTCAGGTTGGTTCAAGTTATTTGTTGGTTGGTTCGCAACTTCGTTATTTTGGGTTTGATCATTGGGTTTTGGCACATTTACCGGGCAATTTAGCTGGGTGGTCTTGATTAATAGAGTTTCGTTGAACAGTCGTTAAGTCTAGGCCCGTGCCATTGATGTGTCTGTCTTTGTTCGTATCCAGGTTTCGTTTGGTCATTGTCATGGCAGAAGACGGAAAGGTTATGATAAGAAGTCTGATGGGCAAAAGTTTGGCTGGTGGAAGATGCAGGTTGAAGCGCTACTTTGTCAGAAAGACTTGGATGTAGTGCTAGAAGAAGAAGCAGATTGGAAGAAGTTAGACAAGAAGGCTAGGGCTTGTATTACTTTATCGTTGTCGGAAGATGTGGCGTTTAACATCATGAAGAAAACCACAGCGCGTGGTATGATGGATGCACCATCCAACATGTATGAAAAGCCCTTAGCAGCAAATAAGGTCTATCTTATCCGAGAGCTAGTGACTACAAGAATGAAAGAGGGTTGGTCTATTGCAACACATATTAATAATCTTAATTCGAACCTCTCCCGCTTAGTGTCAGTCGGCATTAAGTTTGATGATGAAGTTCAAAGTCTTTTGTTATTTTCCTCTTTGCCCGACAGTTGGTTGCAAACAGTGACTGCGGTTTGTAGTTCGTCTACAAAAATTACTTTTGATGGGATTCGAGATTTGATTCTTGGAGAGGATTCAAGACACAGAAGTTCAGGTGAATCATCAAGTAATATATTAATCACAGAAGGTAGATGCAGGGGAAAACGACGAGGCAGTGGGAGTAGGAAGAGGAGTCAGTCTAGGACACTCATAAAGATATTGAATGTTGGGGTTGTAAAGAGAAGGAACACTTCAGGAATCAGTGTCCGAATGATAAGAATGAAAAGAAAGAAGTCAACACTGCAGAAGAATGTCCAGAGGATGAGTTTTTAGTTCTTAGCGTTGAGGATAATGTTGGTTCCTGGGTCATGGATTTTGGTGCTTCATTTCATGCTACCCACAGGAGTGAAGCATTGCAGAATTTGAAGGAATGTGATTTTGGTAAGGTTAAACCGGCGAACCATGATGTTCTTGATGTTACGGGCATGGGTGACATGAATTTAGTTACTTCAGCCGGTTCATGGACCTTGAAGGATGTCAGAGTGATTCCAAGCTTAAAGAAAAAGTTGATTTCTATCGGGCAGTTGGATGAACAGGGACATGGGGTTAAATTTGGGAACGGGCAGTGGAAAGTTGTAAAGGTAAATCTTGTCATGGCCCGAGGAAGAAAGACGGGTTCGTTGTATTAGGTCAGTTTATCGTCTGAGGGAGTGACCGACCCAGTTCAGAAGAAGACCAAAGTCCGATTCACAAAGTCTAGTGGGCAGAAGAAGGTTTGTTTTGCAGTAGATAAATCCAGAGCCACATGTCAGATTCAGGTTGAACGTGCTATAAGAGGTTCAGAAAAACCAGTCAGAGGTTTTCGTGGCAGTGGGAGCACTGGCAGTCAGTCAGTCAAAGCTTTAGCCAAAGTTACCAGACAGTGGGTTAAGAGAACCCGTATTTCAGCGGTTAAAGTCTCTCCAGAAGATTACCTGCTTAACATGGAGAGTGTTGTTTGTTCTCAAGGTATTCTAGGATTCGGTAGTTCGTGTAAGTGGGAGCCGGTAGGGACAGAGAACGAGTCGGTGGCAGTTGTAGCCATGACTGATGTGTTGGAGCTCGGGGTAGCTTCAACGGGTGTTCAGGTTAACTGATGAGAAGGCAGATGCAACCAGGAAGACAAGGAAAATTACAAGAGGTACAAGCAATCATCGGTAGACAATTTGAATATTATCAACCCTCCAAGTGGGAGATTGTTGGGTTATGGAGGCTTGATTGGTGTTGGGTCGGTTCATTTTAGAAGACTAAATTGGTGGCAGTTAATTAAAGAGGAAAATGGCCCGGTTTTATTTATATTAGGCCCGTTATTGTTTTTCTTGGGGAACAAGTTGTTAACCCTAATCTTGTAGTTATAAATTGATATCTTGTACTTGTAATTCATCATCACGAGTGAGGCAGTAGCAATAATAAAATACCCTGGTTGCAGCCCGTGGACGTAGGTCAGTCTAGACCGAACCACGTAAATCTCGTGTGTTCATCTTCGTTTATATTTTCTTGCAAATTACTTGTGTTTGTGTGCGTGTTTAAATACCCGAATCCCTAACAGTTCTAAAATTTGATGATGATGTGTAGATGCATGATGGCCAATTAATAAGTATCAAACACATTTAAAACTAATATGTGAACAAAGATGAACCTCGAAGGTTAATGGACGTAAAATAAATGAGCATTCAAGGACGTAACTGAACGACCTTTCACGAACGAAAATGATGTGTTAATGTTCATGACTTCGTTTGTTTAGTTGAATGAACAAATGATTATGTTTATGTTCGTTCATTCATTAAATAAAGAACTTCTAGCTGAAGGATAACCAGAATGTTCAGCTGTGGTCCTTTTGACCATGAAACATCACCTTTTTTGCAAAGCAAAGAGATTAAAAGTTGTATGAAAAGTTTGAGTGATTACCGGATAATTATCAAATGAATTCTTTTCGATGGTTTGTCTACTCTGAATTGAATTCCTACTCTGAAACTGAGAAGCATTCTGCAGTTCCCGAATCATTAATGAGTACATTTTCACAAATAAAAGAAGCTAATTTAATGAAGAAAATACACTCACATGAGGATAATTTGCGTGTGGTGGTACAGTTGGGCAGCCCCATGCTTCAGCTTGTAGCTGTAACACACAATACATTAAACATTACTTTTAACATTCAAAGACACGTAGCAAAAAAGATCTTTAGTCAGTTACCCCTGGATAAGGATTCCACATCCAGTTTTCAGAAGACTGCCAAGATGGATAATATGGTGGGGCCCACATCTGAGGTGGCAGAGTGTAATTGTGCTGAGGTGGCCAGGTGGGATACACTTGGGCATGTGGAAGCGTGTGGTTGGCATGATATGGAGGGTAAGCTATGATGGGCTTCTGTGGATAGCAGTTTCTTGGAGTTGTGTGTCGAGTTTGCGGCCATTTTCGACCACCATCCTTGGGTAAAATATGTCGCCTTTGCAATCTAAATTTCTGTTTAAGGTTTAATACAAATAAGATATAAGCGTGCAATATTTCTCGATAAGAGTGCATATGTATAATGACAGTTAGACTAACCTGGAGATGACTTGCAACATTGTGGCGGGTTAAACCTTCAACGTTCATGAGTTCAAGTATACGTGAAGGTATTGCTTGATCTACACCGAGTTGTTCTACTGCTTGTACAAATTTTTTGTGTAATTCAGATGTCCAATCTACCTGAAATAGTATCGTGTCATTAAAACTAATATTTTCAAACAATCGTAACAATACATGAATTATGATTACAAAAACAATTATTGAAATATAAAAAATGATTGAATTGAATTGAACTGTTTATTCATCTTTTGGGATATATAAAAGTTGATTTATCTATATATATTAACTTATAGATTTGTACTGTAAGTGTAACTCAATACATACTAATAACTTACACGTGTAGTTTACAACAAATTCGTTTATTATTTTTGTTATACACACCAATTGCATGGACATTTGTATTTAAAGGTAGGTTTCTGGTTAAAAGATTTAGGTATGCTCTTTTTGTTCTCACAAATCACAATAGTTTGATGTTTTGTAATGAAACTCATCCTAAACAATATAGTTTAGGTGACTTTCAGCCTGTTTGATTGATTCCCCCCCAAGGCTAAATACTTTTATTGGACCCGTTCCGGGTTAAATACAAGCCTTATGCATCATAAATCAATATTATTTTAAAAGATTGCATCGTCCATCATCTTACCTTGATTTTTCTTCGACTAGATTTTGCGGGCCGTGAATTAGGACTCTCGGATGCTTCACTTCTCTTTGTACCATCATTAACAAAGTCAGTACAACAATCATTACTAGAATACTTCCCAATACCCTCTTCTAAACTCTTGCACGAGTTATTGTCAGCAACAGTAGTAGTATCAGTACCAGTAGCAGTGTCAACAACTAAATCATCACACATAGTTTCGACAAATTTGGATTCACCATCATGATCAACACACTCTTTCTCTGTCGACATGTTAGTTTGATCTTGATCATGACAATCCCCATTATCAACTAATTGTGGGGTCGATGGAGCTGGATACTTATCGATTTCAAGCAGTAGCTCATCAATATGTTCTTGAGTTTGATTAATTTCTTCCTTTATATCTTCTATTTTCAAATGAATGTCTTGATCAGATTTTAATGGTTCAGTTTGTTCTTTTGGTCCTGCATTAAACGCCTGCTCGAAATTTTAACACTTCCATTATCAGAAAACAAATGAAATGTAACGAAATTATCAAAATACTCAAAGAGAAGTTAAACATACCTTGTGAGCCACATGTTGCCATATGTTTCGAAGTTTATCCTCAGAAAGTGGTTTCTCAAGGAACTCAACCGCACCAAGCTAGAACATGTAATCGAAGAAACAATCTTATTAAATATGCACTTTGAAGGTAATTATCTATATTCATTATTCAAAATCAGCTTTAAAAGAAAAAGTTGTAGAATTAGTGTTGGGGTGTACTTTCGCAGTTTTGTGACAAATTAGGATTTATTAGATAAAATCACCTCAAACAGAAGTCGTTAAAATGAGATAACCACGAATGCAAAAACACGTAAAGATTAATCTGTATTGATGATCATTATTGTTTCGCACGCAACATTTTCGATCACAAACAGCCATCTACAACCAATTTGTGACAGAAAATAGACTCTCAAATACACAGTTTTCTAATAGTGCGAAAACTCACGGCTATGCACTTCATCATGGTACTTATGCATTTCATGTCTGAAGTCACTGCAATAAATAGAACTCACAGTTTATGATTGATTCAAAGGAATTATTGGATTTACGATCATAGACACTAGATTAGTGGTTCATAGAGCATACTGATTATAGGCAAATCTTCGGTGTTTTCAAGAAATTTAAACCTTCCATTTTTGTTGTGTTCGCGCACCTGCAACAAATGTAATGATGCTATTAATCTTCAGACCCAAAATCATACAAACTCAAATGTTTGAATTACTTGTCATGAATAAAATCTCATTCAAAATAAAATACCTCTACTATTGCTACATGAAAGCTTTGTGATTCATCCGAAATGGCTGATAATGCTTCATTCTCACAACAGAACCTAGAAACTGTACATCAGAACACAAAAATATTTTAAACTTGTATAAAGATGAATCTTGTTAAAACTCACTCAAACAGTTAAATTACACGGACAGAGCGTTAATTCGTTTTTTAGTTAATACGCAACTTGTTAATCATCATAAACATAGGAAATAATATGTTCTTGAGTTTTTCTTAGTATTTTGATTATTAACATAAGTAAATATACTTTTGCGCATCTTGCTTCATATGTTGTTGAGATTTTCTGATCATTGTAGTCACGAATGTTCCATAAAAGTCATCCATGTAACCGCCGATTATATGACCAATTATATATAACATTTTTTATATTGTCAGAAAAAAATATCACGAAACCCTTTTCAACAAATGAATTAATTAAGTCCAATTTTTGAAAAGATGAATAAACCTTTTTTATATATATTAAAAAATGCTATAATTATTCAAAAGAGACTATTTTAACAAGTCCATTTATCTACCCTTTCTCCATCTACCTAAAAAAGACAGGTACACAACCTAAAATTAATCAGGTTTTGGGTTTTAAAATAATGTTTTTTTAAAACATTATTTTAAAAAAATGAATTATTATGCTAGACGTGAAAACAATTCAGGCCCGGCACCGGGGAAACATGAGTTTATATATTCCTATATTTAGAAAAAAAACAATCCGGGTTCAGTCACTAATCATGCTTGACTATACAATCTCCAGAACTTATACTAAATAAATTAACAAATAAAATAAAATACTTGCGCTAAAAGTCAAAAACTCTTATCACACTTGCAAAATGAATTAAAAATAAAATAAATGAAGAATAGTTTTTGGAGTTGAAATAGCTGACCAACATAATCCATTTCTTCAAGTTTTGATCTTATTTCAGTTGCAGAATTGATGTCTTCATCAAGGAGCAAGACTCTAAGACCCTTTGGAAAATCTTTCCATTCCAATAAATCATTTGCAGTGCAAACCATGGCTGGTTCGGCATCGAAACATATGAAACCCCACTTCAGATGATAAAGATTTGAAGATAAGCTGAAAAGAGAAAACTTTAAAGGAAGAACAGAAAAGCGGAGGTGCATATATGGTAAAAAAGGATTCACAAATGCATGTAAGATGGAATAAAAAAGAGAAATAAGTAAGGAAAATAGACATAATTAATAGAATAATAAATGGAAATTGATGTTACACATGATTCATGAAGTAGAGCTTGAAGCAAAACTTATGACCTTTACTAAAAGAATTGAAGAAAAACCAGTGGTGCCAACTATGATGCCTATCCTTATGTTGCAAAAAGATTCCCACAGACACTCAAGAGAGAGAGAATTTGTGGAGAAAGATGAGATATGCAAGAAAAGTCTGCACTAATTGGTCACAATAACCTGAACACCTAATTAGAGAGAGAGAGAGTTTTGTTTTTTTAGAAATTATCAAATCATTGTACTTTCCAACCACCATATTTTTCAAAGATTTTGTGTTTGTTTTTAACCTCAGGTTTGAAAATCTAAATTTACTGTTTTCAGTTTTTAATAACCGGAAGTTGTTTGGATAAAAAACAACTAAGCTACATACATGATATGATAGTTCAATTTATTTTAATCGTATCAGTAAGAAACCGTTGATAAGTTTGAAGAGTTGACCGAAATTTCAGACTTTAACATTTTGTTTATTTTAACTTACGGAGAGATTATGGAAGATGAAATTATAGCACGAACCAAAAATAAAAACTTATCGTTTAATTTTTGTATCAATGTATTAACATAGAACGAGTTGTGCTTATGTCATAACTTTTTATATTTTTCGTACCAGGTATTAAAGCGCGGCTCATGCATCTAATGTTATAACGCATGTGCGTATAAAACTTAAGTGAGAATTTCAATTTTTGTCCTTCTGAATTAATAAAATTATGGTATTGATCCTTTTCGAAAATGTCTTTCATTTTTTTATCATTTATTTGCATGTTTGGCTTAGTTTTTGTCATTTACATTCAAGACAATCAAGAGGTGCAAAATGATCAAGTTCAAGATGAGGGAAACCCAAGCAACCAAGCAAGTGAGGAAGAAGCTGTATCAACAACAAGGTTTCAAGATCTGTTTGAATGATTGAATATGGGAAACAATGGTGCATCCACTTCAAGACAGAATAATGAAGAAGCACCAGAGTTTCATGATGCTGAAACTGAATGATCATTGAGGAACCAGATCTCAATGAATCAAATCTTGACACTAATATATCTGCTGATATGATAGTGCAAACCCCTTATGTTGAAAAGAATCAACCTTCTGAAAACATCATTGGAGATATATATGAAAGAGTTACAAGAAGTCATTCTGAATCTGCAAACATCTGTTTATACTTTTGCTTTCTATCCCAGATAGAACCAAAGAACATTGTTCAAGCACTGAAGGACAATAGTTGGGTAGAAGCAATGCAAGATGAGTTGGCTCAGTTCAGAGAGCTACATGTTTGGGATCTTGTGGATAGGCCAAGAAACAGATCTGCAATTGGAACAAAATGGGTTTTCAGAATTAAAAGGGATGAGAGGGGTATAGTGATTAAGAATAAAGCTAGACTTGTTGCACTTGGATGCCTACAAGAAGAAGGAATTGACTTTGAGGAAGTCTTTGCACCAGTTGCAAGACTTGAAGCTATTAGGATTTTTCTTGCATATGCTGCCTCAAAGAATATTAGGGTATTCCAGCTTGATGTCAAGTCTGCATTCCTAAATGGAAAGATTGATGAAGAGGTGTATGTTACTCAACCACCAGGTTTTGAGGATCCAATGTATCCTAACAGGGTGTATAAATTAAACAAAGCCCTATATGGATTACATCAGGCTCCTAGAGCATGGTATGATGAGTTGTCAAACCATCTTCTTGAAAATGGTTTCCAAAGGGAAACCATTGACAACACCCTTCTACAAAAGGAATGGATCAAATTTGCTGTTGTTACAAGTCTATGTAGATATCATCTTTTGATCAACCAATGAACAAATGTGTATGGAGTTTGAAAGGGTAATTAAATCCAAATACAGTATGAGCTCTATGGGAGAGATGAACTTCTTTCTGGGACTGCAAGTTCAACAGAAAACTGATGGGATTTTCATTTACCAAACTAAGTATGTGCAGGATATCTTGAATAAGTTCAAATGTCATGAACAAAACTGCTTCAACTCCAATGGACACAAAAGAAAAGATGATAGCCGATGAAAAGGGGGAGCCTGTGGATGAACATGAGTATAGAGCCAAAATTGGATCCCTGATGTACCTAACTGTTACAAGACCTGACATTATGTATGTTGTTTGTGTCTGTGCAAGATTCCAGTCAAGTCCAAAAGTTTCTCACATGAATGCAGTCAAGAGAATTTTTAGATATTTGAAGGGAAGACAAGACTTGGGGATTTGGTATCCAAAGAACCAGTCTTTTGATTTGATTGCCTACACAGATAATGATTATGATGGATGTAACATGAGCAAGAAGTCAACCTCAGGTGGATGTCAATTCTTGGGAGACAGGTAGTGTCATGGAAATGCAAGAAGCAGACAACTGTGTCTATATCAACTGCAGAAGCTGAATACATTGCTGCATCTGCTTGATGTGCCCAAGTTTTCTGGATTCAGAACCAAATGCTGGACTATGGTTTGAATTTTCTTAACACCCCTATCTTTATTGACAATACTGCTGCATATTTTACTGTTAAGAATCTTGTTCAACATTCAACATTCAAAGACTAAGCACATTGAAATCATACATCATTTCATAAGAGATTGTAGTGAAAAAGGTTTGATTGAAATGAAAAGAGTTGATACAAGTGACAACTTGGCTGATCTATTCACCAAACCACTTGATAGAACTAGGTTCAACTTTCTTTTGAAAGCCCTGGGAATGATCAACTCTGATGAAGTCTGATTGAGGATGTGTGCTTATCTGTGCAATCTGACTATCTTTTGAATGCTATCTTGAATGTTGTGTGAATATGCCTGAATATGATACTTTTTAATGTTGACTGATATATGCTTAAGTGATTATCTGTGCAAATTAGGTATCATCGATACTTTTGCATGTTTATCAGTTGATGTGAGTACGTGATGTCATGAAGAGTGATTTTGATTTGAATTACTTGATTGTGTATGCTTATCTGACATCCATGGTAAATTGCTTGCATATGAATGTTATCTGATCTGATCATATGATGTTATTAGGATAGGGTAGACCATGAATGTTAGTAATGCCTGCTTGTTTTGATGATGTTCTTTATGATTAAGATTTGAATATGTTACAACTGTTTGTGTCAAAATGTGTCTTTATGTCAAAGTTAAATGTTCAAATGAATTTTCAAATAAATTTTGCATAATCACATAATTTTGATCAAAACATGAGCACGTTGTTAATGGTGCTGAGATATGATAATACTATTCAGTTCAAGCTTTAAAGAAGCTTAAAAGAAAATTTTCAAATGAAAAGTCTCAAAGAGTTACTTTTGCTGAAAATTATGTCATTTGCTCAAGTTGGAAAGGCATATACTTGCATATGTTTGGTCCTGTCATCTGTTCTCAGATTGATAGGATAGCCATTAACCTGGAAAACTGAAAGCATGTGGGGCAATTGTAACTTGTTTTCTATTCTCTCACTTAAAATTATGTCAATAACTCTATTTTGAAAGGACATGTACTCACATATATGTTTGGTCCTGTTAACCACTTGTGGTCAAACATGATAGCCATTTACCTGTCAAATAGGAGATATTGGGGTGACTGAATTTAAAACTGTTTTAATATGGGAAATGATAGTACATTGACTACTTAGACAATCATATGGATTTAATAGGCCAAAAGGGCACTTAGTACAGTCATTAACATGTGCCCCAAAACAGGGGGAGAATATACATGAGTCAGCTGATGTTGCTAGTACTACTGGTACTGGAGAGGTTGAAATGATGGATGTGGGAGTAAAAACAACTGGTGTTGATGGTTTGACTTGTTTGTTGAATGCATATGATGATGATGAGGATAGTGAAGAGAGGAGGATAACTGATGATGATTATGAGGCAGATTTATCTAAAAGAGAAGAGCAGAATTATGATGTCAATGATGAGGTGATGAATGTTGTATGGAGAGATGATGATGATGATGATAATGATGATGATGATAATGATGATGAGGTGAGAACTGAAGATGAGATTGAGGTTGAAGGTGAAAGGATGAATACTGATGAAAATGTGGCTAACACTAAGGAAGCCACTGACATGCAGACTGATGTACTAACTGACATTTTAACTAAGGCTCAAACTGATGTGATCAATGATGATGATGCTGCTATTGAGGAGCTTATATTCACTGAACTTGAAACTGAACAACCTGAAAGCTCCAAGAGGTTAGAGCATGATGAGGAAATGGATGCCTTGGATAAAATGATTGATGAGTTTGAATCTTAAAATGAAAGTGATAAACAAAGAAGGATAGCCAAGGGAAAAGCAAAAATAAGTGAGAATGATGAGATAGAAGAGCCTGTTAAGGCAAATGTTGTTAGAGAAGAGGAGGAAGAAGATAAAGCTATTGCTGCTGCCAGAAGAATGCAACAAGACAAATGAAACATGGGAAAGGTAACACATTGCCCGAACCATGGATCCTGAAGAATTGGCAGAGCGGGAAGCCCTGATTGATCAAGCCAATGTTGCTAAAATGATTAATGATGAAGAGGCTGATGATCAGGTTGTTATTGAGGCTTTGATAAATTTGAAGAAGATTGAGGAAGTGGATAACACCTTAGCCTTGGTAGTGAGCATGTTTGCCCAATCCTCAAGCCAACCTCAATAGGAACCTGAAAAGCAAACTGAAGAAACAATTGAAGAGATGATGGCTAAAGCTTCAAAAATTCATGAAAATGTTGGCAGATTTGAAAAGACTTATTCAAGAAAGAGAAAAGCCACTATCCAGACTGGAGGAACTGAGTCAGTGAAAAATGGGAAATGGGATGAAAATAATAAATATTATGTTGAGACCCTTGATGAGCAGGCTAGTCCTATAAGGGCAGTCCCTATACAAAGCTTAAAACCAGGTGAAGTTGTTGAAGGAGTACCAAATGTCCCAATCCCTGAAAATCCAACTCCTGATGAACCAAAGATTGATGCTGTAGATGAAACTACAGAGGAGGAGGATGAATCTGATAATGATGATGAAAATGATCAGGGAAAAGGTGATGAAAATGCCAATGTTGAGACTCTTGAAGTGATAATGACTGAAGTACAAAGGAGAAACATTGAGCAGATTTTGATGGATGCTAAAAGGAAAAATCCTTCGGTTGTTAAACTGATGAGTTTTGGAATAAGCTTTGAGACCTTATCTTCTTTGAATGATGATGAGCTGAAGAAGAGATTGGAGAAAGAAAGGGACACTGTTGAAAAATTGATACACCAAAAGAACAAAGATAGCCAGAAATATAGAGATTATTTGAGAAGACATGGCTATTCTGAAAAAGATTTGAGCCATTTCAAGTTTGAAAAGCTCAGAGATGCTTATAATAACACAAGAGAAGAAGTGAAAGAAAAATTTGTGAGAAAATGAGCTTGCTGAGAAACTTGAAGCTCTGAAAAGAAATATGCAGGAAAATGTGGTTATTTGATGGATAAGGGGATGGCACCAGAAGTAGTGAATAGCCTAACTAAGGCTGCTGTTGAGTCACTCTTCAACAAATTTCAAAAGAAAGATCAATTGAAGAGAGTGATATCTATTGTACATCCAAGGGGAGATCAAGATAAACCCCCTGCAAAGAAAAGAAAAATCATGACACTCAGGGAGAAACAAAAGGCCCAATGAGAAAGATAAATCAAATGAGGCAACTGCTGATGAAACCCCAATCCCAGTGGAAGTAAAACCTGAACCAGTTGATGAACCTATTGTTCCATGGGAAAACGAAGAAATGATCAAAATTTTAAGGGGTATAATGGTGAATCAAAGGGATATGGATGAGGATACGTTTAATGCTTTGAGTAAAGATGATTTGAAAGAACTGTTTTATTTGCAAAAGGCTGAGTGGGAAAAAGTTCTGATGGAGGGTGATAACCCTAGAAGTTTTGTTGATGGAAGATTTGTACCTGCAGGACTGATGAACAATCCAATGGTAGCTAATATGATTATTAAATTGTGCAAAGATGCAGGTGAAAAATTTGCAGACCTCATCAATCTTCCTGCTAAAATGATTGAAGGAATGTATATGAAAGCTTTTGCTATATCTAGGCCTAGCAAACCTATGAAGTCAATCCCATTCAGGCCTCCCATCTCAAGACACTTCTCATCAGCAGGCAGAGGTGAATCAAGTAGAGCTGGATCCCAAAGACAAACAAGACCACAATCAAATGTGGATCTTCCAAGAACTCTCTACTTTGACTCAGTCTCTGAGTCTCTAAAGGTGATTATGGAAAGCAAACAGCTGAGATACATAATTATGAGAGGTGATTTTGGTGAGTACAATCAAGAGCAATTGGAGAAAATGGCCACACTTAATCTATGTGATTATCATGACACAAACAAGTTGGCTGGGAGACAGCAGAATGAACTCTCTAAGTACCTGAATGATGAAGCTGACAAGGGATTCCCATTCTTGAAAGAGAAGAAAAGCTGGAGGATGACCAAGCATGACAGAACAAGAAGGGCTACAAAGTTGAAAAAGATAGCCAGTGCTGAATTGAAATATCAGTTGAGGGTCAAAGATAAGAATCCATTGTCAAATATGAATACATGTATAAGCATTGGAAGAAGAATGGCACACCCAAATTACACAGTACAGAAGAATGACATCATAGCTGAGATTGAATATAAAGAAAATGATGGCCACTATGTTCTTCAAAACTCAGATGGGCTTATTTTGGGAATAATTAGAAGAGATGAAGACCTGACCTATTTGTACAATGAAGATCTAAGAGATATAAGGGATTTGAACATTTCTGAAAGTCACACTCATTACCAAATCCTTTCTATCTTTAGGCAAAGGGCAGGAACTGTGATTGTGAATCGACGACAAGCCACCTACAATGCCTCACGAAGATGAAGATTTTCTTTAGAATAGGCTTTGCTATGTAATGTCTTCGGACAGAATTCTGAATATGTAATTGTTTATGTTTTTGAATATGTAAAATTTGATTTTGATTTGATGTGTATTTTAACTATGTGTAAGTAAATTCAGAAGTGTTTTGGGACAGCTGAGGTGTTCCAATCTAGGGGGAGATTGTTGAGTCAAGATTTGGCCTAAAATGATCATAAGGGAGATTGAAATCTTCTCAACCTCCTCTGAAATCGTTAAGTATGGAACCGGGCACACCTGAGACATCCTAGCAAGGTCTTACTTAGCCGGGCATGATATTTTGCCTATTGGGCAAGGTTATCTTCTAGAAGTCTTCTTTAGTGCATACCCGAGCAGGGTTCACTAGTTAGTGCATATCCGAACAGGGTTCACCATTTAGTGTATACCCGGGCAGGGTTCACTATATCTAGCAGGTTTGTTCTTCATAGCCGAGCAAGGTTTACTTCCGAGTAAGCTCTTGGCTAACAAAGCTCATGAAGCCAAGTGATTGGAAGATCGGGCAAGGTATTCATTAATTACAGTGGTCCGAGAAAGCTTGATGTGAGTAATGAAATATCACAAGTTACATCGGGCAGGTTTCAACTCAAGCAGGGAAAAGTGTAACCGAGTACACTTTGCTAAATAAGCTATTCCCTAGCAAGGAGTTGAAAGGACATTGGAAGAACAAGGTAGCTCGTAAGAGTTTTTCGGGCAAAGTCTGATAAGGTCAAGAAGATTGAAGTCTACTCGGTGAAAGTTAAAAGTCTACTCGGAAACTGTTCCCGAACACACTTCAAGGTTACCAAGTCTACCAAGGAAGTCAGAGCATGAAGTCTACTCGGAAATGATATGTTATGCAAAGTCTACCCGGAAGACGTGTTTTACACTTGGCATAGTTTTGAATATGTAATTTGAATATGTGTTAATTAATTAGGGGTTCTAGAAGGAATGACAGCTGTCAGGAGGTGGCAGGCCTATAAATAGAATATTTTAGGGCACGCCTCCTACGGATACACGGATTTGCTTTTACACTTTTCAGAAAACAACAAATATTCCTGATTAAAGTGTGACGGTTGTCCTAGGTTATCATTGAATATACATTCCGACAAGAAACCCTTATTGATTATCATTTGTATGAATCTCTTTATATAAATGGAAATATTTTGAGTTATTTTTCGTGTTTGTTTCCTTTATTAACCTTTAAGCAACAAGTTTGTTTCTGATTCCGCCGTTTACAAACAAGAACTTTCCTTATTTAGCAATCCGTCATTAACCTTCTTGTCGACACAATATGTGTGGGTTGTGACATTGTTATTAAGTATTGAGTGATTATTCGGGACCGACATGATGAAAGCCTTCGAGAATTCATCGAAAAATATAAGAAGGAAGGGTTGACATATGTGGGGGCCAACGAAAAAATGAGGGTGGCAGGCTTCATGAACGCCATCACCTCCAAATACCTCACAATGTATTTTAACAAGTGCCTACCTAAAACCCTTGAAGAAGCTCTCAAACGAGCTGAGGCTCATATCCGAGGAGAAGAGGCCGTTGATTTCAAAGAACAAAAAAAAAGAGCTCCTAGTTGGCGAGGCAACAACCCTAACCGAAAAAGAAGGAATTCAGTCCCTATGATAAACATCCAAGGAGCTCAGATCAACGGAGGCCTGAAGGTCGGAACCTTCCAAGCAGGGAAAAGGCTGTAAACTTCACAGCTCTAACCAAAAGCCCTTAGGAGATCCTTGCCACCGAGGAAGTAAAACACAGCTTCCGACCTCCTCGACCCTTGCCCAAAAGAAAGAAAAACGAAAGCTCCACCCAGTTCTGTGAGTTTCACGAAGAAAAAGGTCACCACACCAACGATTGCTTTCAACTCAAGAGAAGAATTGAAGAATCTGTTAAGTCCGGAGAATTGGCCCATTTGGTAAAGGGGGTCAAGGACAATATGGCGGAAAGAAAAAGCAAAGAAGTGTATATGGTGAATATAGATCAAGGTGTTCCCCACAAACGACAACGCTTGGAGGCTTGGGCGCTTCAATGCGTCTGCTTCCCGCCACCTCAAGGTGACTTACTCTCAAAACCTTTGATGGTAGAAGCGAACGTGGGAACAATCAAAATAAACAAGGCCTATATTGACACAGGGGCGGCCACATAAATCATGTTTGAAAGGTTCTTCAACCAACTAAAAGAACGTTCAAGGCTTAAACCCTCCAGGTCATCTATAAAAGGTATCGCCGATATACCCTTAAAGCCTTTGGGCCAATTAACCCTTGATGTCTGTTTAGTGAAGGAAAGATGAAGAAAACCAAACCACTCACTTTTGTGGTTATCAACATACCTTCCAACTTTGATGTAATCATTGGAAGGCCAGGACAATGTGCCTTCAACATGGCTGTCTCGGTTGGTCAAGGTGACGTAACGTTTCCCACCGAGAGGGGAATTGTAACCCCTCAACCCACCCAAGAGGTTTACACGGTTGAAGGGGAAAGTTCAAAAAACGAAGACGACGAACAAGGCTTGATCATAAGCCCAAAGTATACTGAACAAAAGGTATGGGTAAACATGAGCCTTTCCAAAGAAACTCTCTCACACCTTGAGAAGCTGTTGATACACTATAGCGATGTCTTTCCTTGGTGCCCGGAAGACATGACAGGCATCCCTCGAAGCATTGCAGAGCATGAGCTAAAATACTCCCTAATGTCAAGCCTGTTGTCCAAAAGAAGCGGAGCCTAGCTCCTGAACGAAGCTTGGCAGCATGCCAAGAGGTTGAAAAGCTTGTCCTAGCTGGAATCCTACGTGAGGTCATTTATCAGTCTTGGGTTGCTAATCCAGTCATGGTCGAAAGCCCGACAAGTCTTGGAGGATGTGCATCGACTTCAAAGACTTGAACAAAGCATGCCCGAAGGATTGCTATCCCCTATCTGAGATAGACCTCAAGGTTGAATCATTAACCGGCCATCCCTTTAAGTGTTTTCTCGATGCTTACAAGGGTTATCATCAAATTCTCATGAAAGTAGAAGATGAAGAAAAAACCACATTCCTGTAACATCCCGAATTTTCAAATAATAATATTTTACATATTATTTTCTTATAATAGAAAAGTTGCTTGAGTAAATAGATGAATAGTAAAATGGTAAAAAGGGAAAGATAAGGAGGTTAATTAAAGATAATTAATCATGGACTAAAAAGGAAAGATGGGCCTTAGGTCCATGGGCTTAAGGGAGTATAAATACCCCTTAAACCCTAAATCTTTCCATTTCCATCCATCTTATCCATATTATTCTCCCTACACCTCCATAACACACACCACTCTTTCCATTTTCGGCCGCAACCTAGATCAAGGAACCAAGATCAAAACCAAACCTTTTGTTGATAGATCTTTGGGATTCAAGCTAGATACAAGATCAATACTTCATAACAAGCTAGCCGTGACCTAACAACCATATAAAGGTATGTTCTTGATCTTAAAGCTTGCATTTTTTATGAACGGTTAGCCATGAAACTCGAACATAAACTAGGTCGGGACTAGATAAATCATAAAGCTTCAAACTTGATGATTTATATGGACGTGAGAGCTCATGGTTAGATACGGCTTATGAATAAAACCCTAGAACTAGCTTAAAGAACGTTTTTAGGATTAAATGTTCAATCTTTATGACTAGGTTGGGTTAGACCTTGAAGCCGTGATAGCCATGGGTGTAGAACGGGTATGAATGATGATGATTAACGGTTAAAAGTTCATGATTTGAACCGTGAACTAAGTAATCTGGGTAGGATGGAAACATAAGATAGAAAATGGGCTGAACTGGGGGTTCTCGGCCAAGTTTGGGAATCCATGGTCAACCCTTATGGTTTTCGGTCAAATGGACAGCCAACAAGGGTTCTCGGCCAGGATGTTCTCGGCATTCTTGTGTTCTCGGTCAACGATCTCGGCCAAATATCCGAGTTCTCGGCCGAAAACATGGGTTTTCGGTCAAACCAAGGTTCTCGGTCAACCATGGGTTTTCTGCCAGGGTTCTCGGCTGACCAGTCTGTGGATGGATGGGCCTAAACCCAGTTGGGCCCAGATGCTATACTGAACAGCGGAGTAACCCAACCAAAATGCTAAGCCCATATCCTATTTGACCGAACTAAACCATTGTTATAAATTAAACTAAGACAAGTTCAACTTAGAAATATGATGGCTAACCAAAAATACCAACTTAATTAGTTAGACGGTTAATTAACAAATATATATTATACAGTTAGCTGTGCACAGCTCAAGAAAGGGATTACGATCAACGGTGAACGTAACCGCATTCAGGTGACTTTCTAGCCCCATTTCCTTGTTATGTTTTCGGGGTTGTGTGCATACTCGATGTGAATGTTAATACACTTACATTAAGGATAAGTGTATGTCTTAATGACGATTGTGATAGTTATGTATGTATGCTTGACAGTACGTGAACGACCTTCGGGTATTGCACGTATTGTTAAGGCAATTGTAGTGTAGTATGCATGATATGTGTATGTGAATAAGGAAGTATGTACGACTATGATATGTTTGGTATTAAATGTATGGATATGACAATGAAAAGTAAGGTAAGGTTGGGGTTGCATACCCTAATAATATATGCGAAGGTTAAAGGGTTGCACACCCTAATAATATATGCGAAGGATAAAGGGTTGCATACCCTAATAATATATGCGAAGGATAAAGGGTTGCATACCCTAAGAATATATGCGAAGGTTAAAGGGTTGCACACCCTAACAATATATGCGAAGGTTAAAGGGTTTCATACCCTAATAATATATGCGAAGGTTATAGGGCGTAATGCTCTTTAAAACATAAGGTATGGTTATGTAAGTATGAAAGTAATAAAGTATGTACGTATGAAATAGAAGTAAATTAGTAAAGTAATTATTATGTATCTTTGGATGCATGACTGAAGGTAAGTGAATGTATTGTATGATGAATGATTAACTAGAACTCACTCAACGTAGCTGACTTTTAGTATGCACGCAGGCGAGTAGAATGAGACAGCTGGCTTGAGCGGGGACACGTGGCAGGAGAATAAGAGTCTGGCATCTGAAGAAGCAAGTTGTTTTATGTTTAATGATTTAATATTGAAAGACAAGGAATGTTTTAAGACATGTTTATGATTTGACATGTAATGTTATATGAAAGTTTTATATTCCGCGTAAAGTTTTAATTAACTCTGATATTTAGAACTGCGTTTATGAGTAAATCCAACACTAAAGTAGGGCTACTGGTAACGGGGCCTTACAAGTTGGTATCAGAGCAAAGTTCGAGAGATTTAAGCATCCTACATGCTTAGACTCGAACAAAGAATGGAATTTAAGTAAGAAAGGAAGAAGATGCCAGTCCATGAATGCCATGTGTCAATCAAGCAAGCTCGGTAAAGGTAAAGTGTATGGTCAAATGACATATGTGAATACTAGGAACAGGATTTATTTGATTGATTTGATTGACTAACTGTTTAAAGTAGAACCAGCACAAATAGACTCATAAAAGGAAGTGTATAGGACACGGAAAGTAATGTGATAAGCTAATCACAGCTGGCCATTGTTATTACCTGTTAGCCTTACTATCCCTGTACTAAATAGTTCCTTGAGTGATGATGTTTGTGTTTTCCCTTTTTAGAATACGATGGATGGAACGGGAGGAAATGTGGGAGCGGGAGGTCGCACTGGACGACGTGGCAGGCCTCGTCGTGCCCAGCAACCTTCAGTTGAGACAGCTTCCAACACCAGAGATGAGGGGAGCGCAGTTGGAGGAGGTTCAGTCAACAACGAAGGGGTTCAACTGGATCCCGCAATTCAGGCAGCTATTGTTCAAGCTGTAGCCACTGCTGTGAAGAATATTACTCCGAGAGGGTCTGCTGGAAGCCGTGAAAGAACCGCTGGAGGGGCATGTGGTGATGGTAGGAGAGATGAGGAAGAAGAGAGGGAGGCATCGAGTGGGGTTAATTCTGTGAAAGCCGGTGACAGGAAAAGAGGCCGAGGCGGGTGCAATTATAAGTCCTTCAAAGGATGTGACCCGCCAAAGCTGACCGGTTTGGGTGATGCAATCGCTACTCTTCAGTGGATAACCTCCAAGGATAAAATTATCCGAATCAGCGAGTGTCGTCCTAACCAAGCTGTCGGTTACGCCACCCCGTCATTTGGAGATGAGGCGATGTACTGGTGGGAATCGATTGAGTAGAGGAAGAGTCAAGAGGAAATCAAGGCTATGAAGTGGGAGGATCTAAAAGAACTGGTTATGAAGAAATTCTGTGTTGACGCCGAGGTTGAGAGGGCGGAGATGAAGTTCTTGAACATGAAAGCTGGGACGATGACACATCGTGAGTAAACCACCGAGTTTAACCGAATGTCTAGGTTAGTGCCTGACATGGTTAACACTGAGGCTAAAAGGATCAAGTGCTATGTGAGGGGATTGCCACAAAGAGTCCGCACGCTAGTCAGGATGAGTAAACCTGCTACCTTTGACTCTGCTGTCGAGCTCGCAGAGATGGTTTATGCAGACCTGGCTGCGGATGATACTGTGGTGGAAGAAGAGAAGAAGGATAAGAAGTGGGTCAATGTCAAACGACCCGGTACTCAGTTGTGGAACTCCAAGGATAAGAAGCAGAAAGTGTGGGAGAAGAGATCGTGCAAGACGTGTGGTAAAATGCACGGTGGCGAGTGCAAGTGGGGTAAGGGATCAGATGTTTGCTTTAAGTGTGGTAAGGCGCATGGAGGAGAATGCAGAGTAGGGTCAAACGCCTGTTATAAGTGCGGAAAGGTGGGGCACCATGCTCATGAGTGCAGGGAGAAGCCGGCGTGTTTCCAGTGTAGTAAGACGGGCCACATGGCTAGAGAGTGTACTGAAGCTGGGGGAAGCGGGAAGACGGATGCTGAACCGTCAAGGCCAAAGACCAGGGCCTACATGTTGACCCAATAGCAAGCCAAGCAGATACCAGATGTCGTGACAGGTACATTTCTAGTAAACGGTATATCCGCTTCAGTATTATTTGATTCGGGTGCAAACAAAAGTTTCGTAGCTACACCATTTACTAAATTAGCTAAAAATGAAATATTGCCGAGTGTCTGAAACTTTTATAGTAGAAACCGCTAGCGACACTTCGGTTAAAATAATGAAAGTGGTTAAGGACTGTAAGATAGAGTTAGAGGGACATGAGATCCCTGTTACTTTGTATGTTATTACCTTAGGAGGGTTCGATGTGGTTTTGGGAATGGATTGGTTATCTGAGTATGAAGCTTAAATAGTGTGTAAGAGTAGGATAATAAGGTTAAAATCCTTGGATGGTAGTGCGGTGACGGTTTATGGCGATAAGGAGAGTTCTGGGCTTAATGTCATTTCGATGATAAAAGCTGAAGGTTTGTTAAGACGAGGGTGCGGTGCCTACCTGGCGTATGTTGTCAACGCTACGGCCGAGACGAAAGAAATGAAAGATGTTCCTATCGTGCGAGACTACCCAGATGTATTCCCTGAGGATCTTCCGGGGTGCTACCGGAGCGAGAGATAGAATTTCAGATAGACTTAATACCAGGAGCCCAACCGGTCGCAAAAGCACCTTACCATTTAGCGCCGTCCGAGATGAAAGAATTAATGTCCCAACTGCAAGAACTCCTCGACAAGGGTTTTATTAGACCAAGTGTTTCCCCATGGGGCGCACCAGTGTTGTTCGTAAAGAAGAAGGATGGAAGCATGAGAATGTGCATAGACTACCGCGAGTTGAATAAGCTTACGGTGAAGAATAGATATCCTTTGCCAAGAATTGATGATCTGTTCGACCAACTGCAAGGTTCAAGTTGGTTCTCACAAATGATCTCAGATCAGGCTATCATCAATTAAAAGTGAAAGAGGCAGACATCCCTAAAACAACGTTTCGGACGCGGTATGGACACTACGAGTTCCTCGTGATGTCATTCGGTCTAACGAATGCTCCCGCATCATTTATGGACATGATGAATAGGGTGTGTCGACCTATGTTGGAAAAATCGGTAATCGTCTTTATTGATGACATATTGATTTATTCAAAGAGCGAGATTGACCATGCTGAACATTTGAGGGAAGTGTTAGAGACTCTGAAGAAGTAGAAGTTGTATGCTAAGTTTTCGAAATGCGCGTTCTGGTTAAGAGAAGTGCAATTTCTAGGCCACGTAATAAATCCAGAAGGGATTACCGTGGACCCAGCTAAGATTGAAGCGATAACGAATTGGAAGACTCCTCAGAATCCGACTGATATACGAAGCTTCTTAGGGTTAGCTGGCTACTATAGGAGATTCATCAAAGGTTTCTCCAAGATAGCCGCACGAACTACGATAAGGTGAGTTTCACGACCCCCACTTTCTAAACTGTTTTACGAACTTTTGGGGTGAAAAGCATGTTTACATATACTGATATACTTGAAAACGTGTGATGATGTGGATTATCTAAGTACTAACACTTGACAAGTCCCCACAAACACAAGTGATTAACTTCGTGCCGGTGACGTGTGGATAGTACTATCGGTTTGACAAACCCAACTGACAGAGCCGGAGGGGTATGCCGGAACATATGTAAACCCAGTTGCACATTGTCATTATATTTTTACATACTGCTATGTGGTGTTAGACATAGTACATACTTGGGGCAAAGTGGCTGTTAAATGCCAACGGGAGTGCATGGGCAGTGGAGGCCATGTGTTTTAGCTCGTTTCGGTTTCACTTGTGGCTTAGTATAATACGTCATACACATACATATAAACATACACACTGTAAACTTTACGAACTCGTGTACTGATTTCATTGACACTCGCGAAACTTGAAACTCACCAACTAGACGTAGTTGACCCGTTTTAACATGCTTTTCAGGTAAAGCAAAAGTGGAATGATTTGCTTACATGCTTGGTGTTAGAAAGAAAGTTGAATAGCTGTGAATAGACGCTGATATAATACTGAATAAGAAGCTCGTAAACCGGTTATGTGTTTTTCACCTAGTTTGTAAACATAGTACCTACCAATGTAATATGATGTAATTTAGCTGTTGAATTTTCTTTATAAACAATGTGGTTGATACCAGTGTTATCTGTTACATTCCCGTATTACGCTTCCGCAACTACCTAGTCGGGGTGTGACACTAAACACTACTCTTTTCATTCCCAAGCAATGAATTATTCTATTCCCTCTGTGATTACTTCATACCAAACGCTACCTAAGAGAGACAAGAAATTAAGTGACATATGGCATGCTGAATTTGAGTATCTCTCAAAAATAAAGAACAAAAATCCACTTTCAAACTTGAATACTTGCATCAGTATGAGAAGACAAATGACAAGGCTCAATCATGAAGTCCACAAGAATGGTAGGATCACAAAAATTGATTACAACAAGAATGAAGACTCCTACATTCTTCGCAACTCTAATGGACTTATCTTGGGGATAATCAAGACTGATGAAGACCTTACTGTTCTGCATGATGAGGATTTAAGAGACATAATGAATTGGAGAGTTCCTATAAATCATCCTCGTCAACATCAACTATTTGTTTTCAAAGAGAAAGCAGGAGGAGTAAGAGTAGATCGAAGACATAAGCCTATGACTCCAGAAAATGAGGACTTTGTTTTAATTTAGGCTTTGCTTTGTAATGTCTACGGACAGAATTTGAAATTTGTAATATTTGTAATGTATTTTGATTTTGATTTGATGCGTATTTTTGACTAAGTGTATGTAAACTTTGAGGTGTTTTGGGACAGCTGAGGTGTTCCAATATAGGGGGAGATTGTTGGGATGAGAAAATGAACTTAAAGAAGATTAGAATCTTTTCAACCTCCCTGAAAACGGATAAGTATTGACATCGGGTACACTTGGACATCAGAGCAAGCTTTTACTAAATCCTAGCAAGGTATTTTGCCTTCCGGGCAGAGTTATCTTCTTGAAGTATTCCTTAGTGATAATCCAAGTAGGGTTCACTTCGTTTAGCAAGGTGTTCTTAATTTCAAGCATAGTTTGTTTACTACTAAGCCCTTGACTAAACCAAGATAATAAAGCAAAGTAATTTGGAAGATCTAGCAAGGTTTGATTAATAAACAGTAGTCCGAGCATGCTTTGGGAAAGTTATTCAAGAAATATTCTAAGGACTTTCTCTTGCAAGGTTCAACTCCGAGCAAGCTGCATTGCTACCGGCATAAGTCAAATAGTGCTACTAGCACACTTTGGTTTTCTTAATAAGTTATAATAGTTTGCTCGTAGGATCATACCAAGCAAAGTTTGCTATGATCAGGAATATTGAAGTCTGCTAGGTGAATATTTTCTAAAAAAAATACTCCTAGTAAAGTCTACCCGGAGAACTGTTCACCAGCACACTTATAGGTTACCAGGTCTACTCGAAGAAGACAAAGGCTCCAAAGCCTACCCGAAGACGTGTTTTACATTAAGTGTATTTTATATTATGATTTTTTAATATGTATTAATGATTAGGGTTTCTAGAAGGAATGACAGCTATCTAGTGGCAGGCATATAAATAGAATGATCTAGGGCACGCCACTTAACGACAACGGACATAGGACAGACACCTGAATTGATTGACAACGATTTGACGGCTGACATATTCTTACAGATATTCTGCCTAGAATCGTATCATTTCTTTCTTATAAACCTAAGGATTTCCTTTCTGTTATCGACTTACTATTTATGGAAATATTTTGAGTGAATATGTGTGTGTGTCTGTCTTTATTGTGTCCTTCAAGCAACCACTAGTGTGTTATTGATTCTGTCTTTGTACACTATTATTCTTCTCCAATCTAGCCGCTTCGTTAACCTTCTTGTCAACACTCTAAGTGTAGGTTACGACAAAGATAGATTGAGTGATCAATCGGGACCGGCAGTACATGAGGGCACCAATGAACGGTAAAGTGTTTCGTCAACCTTCTCCCCGATGGGGTCAGGACCAGTTCCAGGATTAAGCGGAATAGGAGTGCTGACCGGGGTTGAGTCCGCTATATTTAACCTCTCAAGGATATTGATATATATATATTTATACATCTCAAATCCCTTGTAAAGTTTTGTGTATTTAAGGTTTTGAGTTCTGTTTAGAATGTTTCGTTTATCTTTTATTAATCTAGGTTTTAAGTCAAGTTTATTATATATTTATCATGTTTTAAATATTTTGGTGTCTTGCATGTTAAACACTAATTCTTTCAATCACTTCATGTGAAGTTAAAGTTTTTTTTTTGCTCATTAATGGTTACATTATTACTTCACTTAATGTTTGATTTGTTTTCTTTATAAATTCGAGGCTTGAGAGTCAAGGAAAAGAAGGCCTAGAAGGTTCCTATCGTTGCTTGGAGATCAAGGAAGAGATCTAGCATGATTTAGCAATAAAATAAAAAGAAAATTCGTTGGCCCCTCCTGGTACACGCCGCGCCGCGCGGCCATGTGTGGTCGCACGGAGCCTACTATTTCTGATCAGCAAAGTTTGTGAATTAAAGGCCCTGCTCATTTTATATAAAGAATGTTATAAACCTAGACGAGGATACAAGTTGTTCCAGCCGTTTTTGAGAAAAAAACCAAGAGATTGAAGGTGTTTTGAAGTTAGGAATCAAAGTGGATCGAGAAGTCTTTCAAGGAGGTGTTCAAGGATCAATTACCAAGGGTTTTATCGCTCTAACTTTGATTCCTTGTTCATTGTTTTTATCATGTCTTTCTTCTTTGTTTTTAATATTTGTTTGGGATTGTTTATAATAATGATTCTAGGCTAGACTTCATGTCTACCTAGGTTTGATGAACATGTATTGACTTGATTCTTGCTTTGGATGATTTTTTTTATTATGGTTTCATTATATTTATAGTAAAGACTTATTATTGCTTTCATGATGCATATGATTGTTTATTATCTTGATTGATTGTTAACTATTGCTTCACATAGATCTTTTATCTCTTGATTTTGTTCTTTAGATTTAGGGTTTATGTTTAATCATTACTTGGTGTTTTGATTTTGTGATCGAATAGGCCTATTAGATCAGAGAAGCTTGTTGATCGTTGATTAGGATTTTGAATGTTCTTCTTAACTCCAATAGCTGTGAGGTGAGGAGTTGTTCATGTGTCTTGGTCAATTGCATTCTAGGATAGATTAGTGACAGTATTCTTGCTTGGTTATTGTGTTGATCCTTGTTCATGATGCCGAGTTTAGTTTATCAAGTTATCTTGGGTTTAGTGTTTCTTGAAATTGCTTGTTGTAGATACAATTAATTAACCCTAATTGATGACTGTGAGGAAATCAATCCAACTTATTGCTTAATAATCTAATATTCATTCTTTAGGATTTTACTTGATGCGATCGAGGGTCCTCTAGGGTTTGTTAGATGGATATATATATAAATCAGTTTCCATATCATGTTGGTTGTCCATTTCTTGATGATTGTTGATGCATGGGTTTCTTACCTCGGTAGATTCCTTCTTTTATTGGTTTCGATCTTAATAATAAATAGTTGTGTCGTAAGTCAAGTCTAATTAGTTAATTTACGTAATTTATAGAGTCTTGTGGGTTCGATATTCTGGACTTACTTAGCTTTAGTAAAATTGATCGGTTCACTTGACGATGTTTTGTGTAGTTGAGTATTAGGTGTATTTTTTATTTCTTGTTTAATTTAGTTAATATTTAATTCACTGGTTTTAGCACATCAGATATCTTTGACATACTTTGTCTGGTGAATAAAGATACCAACAGACATCTGTTCAACTTGCATACCCAAGAAAAACTTCAATTCTCCCATAGCGCTCATTTCAAACTTCGATTTCATAACTTCCTCAAATTATTTGCACGTAACATCGTTTATTGACCCCAAAATGATATCGTCAACGTAGAACTTGACTATCAGTAAATGACCATTTACTTCCTTTGCGAAGAGTGTATAATCCACGGTGCCACGAACAAAGCTATGTCTAACCGATGTTAAGACAATGTTTCATCCCAAGCTCTTTGGGCTTGATGTAATCCGTAATAAGCTTTGTCGTGAAAATAAACCTTGTCTTTGTAGATAGGATCGACAAGTCCCTTTTGGTTGTCCCGCATAGACTTCTTCACCCAATTTTCCATTATGGAAAGCAGACATTGCATCTAGATGATAAACCTTGAACCCTTTCCAAGATGCAAAAGCAAAGAAAATTCTGATTGCTTCAAGTCTAGCAATGGGAGCATAGACTTCATTGTAGTTGATTCCTTCCCTTTGATTAAATCCAAGAACTACCAATCGAGCTTTGTTTCTAAAAATGATTCCATTTTCGTCCCTTTACACTTGAAAACTGCTTGGTATTTATACATCGTTTATCATCAGGTAGTTCAACAAGTTTCCACACACCAAGTTTCTCAAACTATAATAATTCATCTTGCATTGCATTGGCCCAGCTTTCTTCTGTTAAAGCTTGCTTATATGTTTTCGGTTCAATTTGTTAGATAAAACATTTAAACGAGAACCGATTTTGAAGAGGAGCAACTTGAGTATAACAACAACGACAGGTCTGGTCGATTTGATTTTGACTTTGTACTCCAGTATTAAGTTCACTAATAATGTTCTCCTCCGGATGATAAGGAAATGTACAAGGAATAACTTCATCCGGAACCACCATGTCAGTTTGAAGATTAGTGACATTTTCTTCTCCAACCACTTCATTAGAAACATGTTTTGGTTGAACCAAAGATTCAATCAAATCATCATGACCTTCACCATTATCATCAAAGGATGGTGTGGTCGGTGTGTCTACAAACGGATCATCAATATCTAGTGTCAGGTCATTAGAGAACAATGGAACTTCTTATGATAGACTTTCTTCACTAATTCCTGCACCCAAATATTGTTGAAATAACATTGTGGCCATTTCATCAGTGATTTCCTCTTCAGGAAATGAGAAACATCTCCACAAGCTATCATAAACAAACATCCACGAATCTTCATTTCATTGAATTGGAGTAGCATAAAGTTGACAGTCAACATGCTGCACACGCACAATCCGGTTAATGCTAGTTAAAAATACTCGTCGTCATGGACTAGCATAACCAACAAACAATCCCTCCACGGACGTAGCACCAAATTTTCCATTAGGATCAATAAATGTACATTGTGATATGAACGACACAAGCCACTTCAAGTTCGCCTTTCGTCAATTAAGCAACTCGAAACAAGTTTTGCTAAACTACTTTACAGTTAGACCAAAAGCTAACTGATAGTTTTGAATCAGGAAACATAGCCCTAGATGTCTCAATCAAAGTCCTATTCATTCGTTCAGCAACTCCATTTTTTTGTGGTGTATAAGGAGCACTGAATTCAAGAAGAATACCACGTTCAACACAATATTGAAGCATTCGGCTGTTCCTGAACATGGTACCATTGTCGCTTCTGATTTTTCTGATCGGAAGATTATATAACATCTCAAGTTTCTTTAATAAGATTATTAAATTCTTGAAAGTCTCATATTTTGACTCAATAAACATCAACCACGAGAAGCGTGAGTAATCATCAGTGACCACCAAAAAATAAATTTCCCGAGTGATACTTTTGACATTCACGGGACCAAGTAAATCCATGTGTAGCATCTCAAAAGGTAAGGTGATTGAGTTGATAGACTTTGTTTGGTGAGACTTCTTATTTTGTTTAACCTTCTAACTACTCTAACAATCAGTACTCAAATGAAGTCCTTTGACGTTTACCCCTTCAACAAGTTGGTTGTGAAAAAGATGGTTCATCTTACCAACAATCGTCAATTTCAGGTTAACTCCGTTAACTCAACTCCGTCAATTCAAACTTAAGATCATTGAATCTATAACGCACACCTCATTACATTTAAACTAGGGTTTAAATGACGCTTAACACTTACTACATGTGTAGTCTTTCGGGAATTGCACCGAAACGCAAACGAGTTGACGCAAACGATTGGTGAATAAACAAAAAACGTCAAAACAGTAATTATGTGATAATTATGTGTTAGACTTATGTGTTGTGTGATAACATCGTTATAAACACTAACTCAAGATGTAAACAAGTTAGTTTAAGCTAGATAAGTGATACTTAGAAGTGGAGGGGCCAAAGTGTAACATATTATTATTATAAATAATAATAATAATAAACCCTAACTCACTTTTTCTTTTCTTTTCCACCACCCCGATCGGAATTCCCTTCCCCCCCCCCTCACGGCTGCCGCCACCTATATACACACATACAATCAAGTTCTCAAGTCTTTGATCGAAGATTAAGGTGCTAGGAAGGTATAAACGACTATCCTATGCATCCTTTATACTTAATTTTGATGTTTAATGGGTTGATTGAAAACCCTAAGGGCCGATTTTATGTGTGTATGTAGTTTATATGATTGTTGTTGTTTTGATGATGATATGATAACTAGAATGGATATTGTTACATGTTAATTGCTTGTGTCTTTGATTTGAGTTCAAACAAAAACCCTAATCATGTATGTAATGTGTAATTGATGTGTATGGATAGCGTTTATGGAGTCTAGAGTGTTATATGAATGCATGATGGTCCATAGATAGTTAAAATGTTGAGTTTGGATGCAAACAGTTTCTGGACAGATTGTGTTATTGATGTTTGATTGACTATAACGAGGTGTAAATGTGAAAATTGGTTGAGATTGTTGATACTACAGTAAACTAGGTTGAGTCTAGTTTCTAAAGAATATAAACTTGTAATTTTTGGACAAGTAAAGGTTAACATTTATGATTTTACAAAAACGTTGTGCAAAGCTGAGCTGTTAGACCTGCTGTTAGGTTGTTTTGTAAATGTTATATCTCATGAACTACGAGACCAATTGGGTTGGTTCCACTCCACTTCTGGAAGTTGACTCATTGAGTTAGGAACCTAACCCAAGTGGTCTTGCATTTATTGGATTTTTCGTTTAACGGGAATTTCAAATAACATTCTGTTGCGCATGAATTTGACTGTTATGAGTTTGCTGTAATGATTTGATGATTGTGAGAAACCTATGTGGACTAAAAATATAATAAAATATGTTCTGGAAACCTAAGACATATATGCTTTTGTGATGATTTTTGGTAAATTAATTGTGATGCTATGATCGGTGAGATAGTACAATCTTTCAAGTAGAATTTCTGTCTTGGTAAAACTAGCTGCTGAGTTTTGTGAAAATGCATGAAACATGATACTTGCTATATAATTGTTATGTTTTGATCAAATTGTCCTTGCGGGGAATAATTGCTAATTGATTGTCATGATTTGACCAAATTGCCCTCATGGGGAATGATGGCTAGTTAATTGTTATGTGTTGACCAAATTGCCCTTACGGGGAGTAATTGCTAGTGATGTACTTTATGAATACATGACACGTAAATAATTGCTTACACATGTAACGTATCACAAATACATTTGTTAAAGTCACACACAATTCACAAACGAAACACGAAACATTTTATGTGCATAGGTATTATGTGCCGGGTCTAGAGACTCGATAATATTCCGACACTTAGAAAAATCTATTTATTGTTTTAGAACGCTAGAGAGAGTTTTTCTGTGACGCGCATCTTGGTGAATTATTTTGGGAATACTTCGCAAACAGTGAGTTTCACTTTCCCCTTTTAAACTTTTTAAACACTTTTCACTTGGGGGAGATAACATACTCCGAAACGCATTTAAGATTTTGTTAATATAGATTATATATCACTTGTAAAGACTAAGTGGCAAACGCGTTAACTAAAGTCCTTCATTCACATCGAACCGTTTAATATTGGATAATAGCGAGTCATTGTTGAGTAGTACTACTGGGTTTGACAAACCCCACCCAACGCTAAACTCGACTGGAGGTCGAGTGGGTGTAATCTTGGCTAAACACATACCATGGTCTGGATGACCTGGTGGCAAGGAAAATGATAAACAGTCAGCTTCGGTGTCGAACACTTAGTGATACTTGTTTTATAGGCTAGCTACCTATAGATATATAATTGACATAACACTATCTGGTAACGCAAAACGCTTAACGCAAAACGATGTAACGCAAAACGCTCAACGCAAAACGCTGTAACGCAAAACGCTTAACGCAAAACGCTGAACGCTTTATTTTATATAAACTTGTGAACTCACCAACCTTGTGTTGACACTTTTAGTATGTTATTCTCAGGTAGCCGAGGCGGGCGCGCGGTTTAGGAACATGCATTGCTTGAAACATTTTAATTATGCAAACTTATTTTTAAACTGTTATCATTGGGTTTTAAGTCGTCCTGCGTGACGTAACATTGTTTGCTATGGTTTTACGCTTCCGCATTTAATTACTCGTAAACGTTTTCATGGTTTTGAAACTTTGTTTTATGGTTTGATTATAACTAATGATTCCGATCCTGTTAGTTCACACCCTCTGACGGTAAAACTCCGTTAGTTGATTTTGAGGGTGTGACACTTACGTACGTTGATGTGACCCATCCGTCGACGCCATAACATCGATTCCTTTTCTGTTCCTTGGTGACAAAGCACTAAACAATGCCTTGGGTAGATGATACAACACAGATATTGAGAACATAAATATCATTATCTCCTGGTGCCTTCATTAATACCATTAATCTGGTATCTTGAATCCTGGCTTCGGAGTCAAACAATGTTGACATGTAAAGTGACTTGAGATGCCTAAGGCACAGATTTGAGAAATATTCAACAGATTATTCTCCAACTCAGTGATATAGTTTACATTCTAAAACATCACCTTACCGTTTGACAAAGTACCCTCACCAACTATCTAACCTCCTTGAGTTCCCGCAAACCACACGTATCCTCCTCGAATAGATTTGAAATTCTTTAGAAAATGAAGATTTCTAGTCATTTGTCGAGAGGCTCCACTATCCATAATCCAACACAATTCATTGGATCTTGAAAGTCGCTACAAAAATAAGCGATTAGTGAAACAAGGAAACCCAAGCATTCTTGGTCTTGGGTTGTTTCAATTTATCGAAGAAACAATCATTAAAATTATCATCCTCATAATCAGTCAATGATTCAACTGAAGAGCATGATTTAAATGAACCAGAATTAGAATGCTCAGTTTTAACATCTTTTTCAATGTGTGACTTAACAGATTCATCTTTCTAAATTGTTTATTCAGATTTGTCAGGTTTATCTTTTATTTTACCCTTAAGAACCTAGTTCTATCCAACAGAACTTGTCAACCATTGAAGACTCACCAACCTTAAAAACATTTTTGAAAAGTTCCTTCTTGACACCCCTTTTAAAAATATTTAATTGGTGGAGATGTAGGTCTCACAAATGGAACTTTCATATGTGGTTTTTTGTTCACCACATGATTTTTCTCTTGGTAACGAGAGAATCGTTTTGGACATGAGTAGAACAAATTTCCTTCCCTTATTACAACAAAAACATATCCTCCTATCAACAAACTTGTTATTAGGAGAAACTTGATTCTACTTCAACATCTTCCTTTCTCACTTCATCAACTGTCGCTGGAACACCCTCAGCTGGCATAGTTGCATAACTCATTTCATCAATCTTTACAACTGGATTTTCGTCAGCTTTGTTTATCTTATCTTCATCATCAACTCCAAAGTCAATCTTTCCATGAGGCACTTCCTCTCCATTAAACCAAACTACAAAACTTTCAAACACATCAGGTGGTAAAAGAGATTTAAAAAATTCATTTGAAATTGAATAAAAAATCTTAGGAGATTTTGTCTCCTCAAGATCAGTGTTGTTATCCTCTTGATCATCAGTGTTAGTCTTTTCAGCATCAGTTGATTTGATCACATACCTTACAGCAACATCTTCCACAACTTCACCTGCATTCCCAAAATTTACCCTTTCTCTAGCTTGTTGATCCTCACCAATTACCTCAGCAACATTTTCCCGATGCATTATAGAATTCTAGTTGAGACCTTCATCTTGTTGTGCATAACAATCTTTTGATGATGATGCTTCGGGCTACTTTGATGATTCAGCAGGTGCAAAAGAGCTTTGATGAGATGGCCTGCATATTGTAGTCCCTACCAAAAGGACTAGGACTAGCATCTTCAACTTCTGGGTTTGTGCATTCCCTCCTGAAATGCCCTTTCTCCTTGCATCGAAAACATCGAACCTTTCACTTGTCGAATCCCATTTTTGAAGTCGCCCGATCAAGACAACTCTTTCCAGTGATTTCCCGAAATCTTTGAGCTCTTTGGATAACACTAGCGATGCACCAACTAATATCCAAAATTTCCATCTCTACATGATCGATTTGATCATAATTTTCCTTTGTCATGTTGTAGTTTCCAATTCTCCATGATTTTAAACATTCATATAACTCAAGGATGGATCCTAGAAATGCCATATGTTGTTGAACATTCTCAATAGTAAGTACATTGTTGTTCTTGATGTTAACAGCAATGTTGCATTGCACAACATCTGATGATGGACTCGTGGGTTTTTGAGGATTGATAAGAAGTAGAGATGGTTCCAGAATAAGTGCTTGTGCAGTGTGGTATTTTAGGTGGTTGACTTGATTGAGAACTACCACCAAAACTACTATTTGTGACTAAAGCAGTTTGAATCTTCAGGTTAGGAGCTACCACAAATTGTGATGAATTGAAGTATAACCCAATGTCTTGAGTTACAGTAATACTCTTCATCTTCTGCTTCTTGCGAAATTCAAGCTCTTGTGATTCCATCTTTTCAATGAATCGATCTATAGACAATATAGCATACGCAATCGGGTTTGATTGTTGATTCGTAATAAGTGTTTCCAACACATCATATAGAGAATCAGCAAGTTTATCAATGTACTCATACGCTTGCATATCAATTCCCAATCATTTCATTTCATTAACTAAATAACAATACCTCTCGATCAATTGAGCCATTGATTCACCTTTAACCATAATGAAAATTTAAAATTCCTTCGTCAAAAGAGCAATCTTAGACTTCCTCATATCTGGTTTCCCTCTATCTTTGTTAAGTAAGGCTTCCCGGACTAAATGCACGGGCCATTGTTTTGTAGTAGTTGGAAAATCTCAGATTAAATGGCTTGGTGGAAAAGATTCATCATTTTCTTCTCTCTAAGAAATCTTTCTTTATCAACCTCAGGAATTTGAGATAACCGATAGCTGGTACGATTCTCATTAAATGGAATGATGTATTCCACTTCAACCGCTTCCCATGTCTCATAATTCACAGCTTTAAGATAGGTCTCGAACTTATCAGCCGAACTTGGATAATCATCCATCCTCAAAAGATTTAGTAGCTTAGTAGACATGCCCATCTCGTTCTCAAGATTGATATTCTGAAGTATTGGTGAAGGGTGTGTCAAAAAATCATTCAATTCTTCCATCATTCCACGAAAATCAAGAAAAACAGCAGCTTTGGCGTGTACGTTTATAAAGCGTACAAGACTTTATAGCGAGTAAGTCTTATCCCGTACTACGGACATAAACAGAGGAATATACCTCGAAATACCTTTAATAAACTTAATTCTAATAAATAAAGGTATTATAGGGCAAATCCCTCTAATGGTGATTGGAAACGAAACAATCCTGACAGGTTGAAATCCCAACAGACAAAGCCTACCATGGTTCAAAGGCGTAATGGAAAATCGATTTCGGTCCCGAGACAAAAGCTGGCCACTAGATCGAAATCGATCTGGAAACCAAAATCCAACGTGACTTCCATCCGCAAACCAGAGGCAAAGACAACCGTTTGCGTTAGTAAGAAAATTGTGGAACCCTACTACTAATGATGACTAAATCTTCGGTGACCAAATCACTAAAAGCTTTCAGTTCTATCTTAGATAACTAGGAAGACATGTCATGGCCACCTATATCTTGCATAGATGAATCAGAAGTACCCAGAATTACTATGGACTGGGTATCAAATACTAATTAATCTCCCACATCATGCAAGAACAGCTATGGAGGAATATCATCAGACCTTGGTATGTTGGTAGTGGCTGTTCTAGGCACATGACAGGAGACATCTCTCAACTGCACAACATTCAACAAATTAATGGAGTGTATGTTTGCTTTGCAGGAAGAGAAAAAGGGAAGATCACACAGAAGGGTTCTGTAAGTAATGGTGTTCTTAAGTTCGAAAATGTCAATTTTGTTTCAAAGTTGAAACATTGTCTGCATAGTGTCTCGCATATCTGTGACAGGGGTTTTTCAACTCATTTTACAAACAAAGTGTGTCTGATTTAAAACCTGATATCATCATACTAGAAGATTGGGTTCTGGTTCTATCACAAAGAAAATATAATGCATGCGTGATCAACATGAATAAAAATTTTCTAGAAGAAACCAAGTGTTTATTTTCAAAATTTTCGGAACATAATGCCATGCTTTGATGTCGTCGTCTTGGTCATGCATATGTTAAAACTCTAAACCATATTGCTAAAAATAACATTGTCCGCGGTTTGCTAGATAAAGATTTTGTAACAATTAAGAAATGTGTAGCTTGTGCACTAGGTAACCATTAGCGTAAACCACACAAGCAAAAACTGGTTAATAATATCTCAATTTTTCAGTTGCTTCATATGGATCTCTTTGGTCCTGTTCATGTATTGAGTCTATCTCGCAGTTCATATTGTCTGGTTATAACCGATGACTACTCGTGTTTTACTTGTGTTTTTTTTTTTTGTCAAACAAGAGTGAAACTGGAGATCTGATAAAACGCTTTGTGGTGCTAATGGAGAATCAACTCAATTTGAAGCTAAAAGGAATTCCTTGTGACAATGGTTGCAAAGAACATGTTGTGTGACTCAGAGCTACCTATATTCTTCTGAGCTGAAGCAGTCAATACAGCATGCTTGTTCAAAACTAAGTGGCGATCAACAAAACACAGATTATGATTCCTTATTAGATTGTCTATCGTCACAAGCCCACTGTTGCACACTTCTGTGCCTTTTGATGTCCATGAACTCTGCTGAATCTTGAATCAACTCCAAAATTTGGAGCAAAGGCTGATGATTGCTATTTACACGGTTATTCTGGTCGCACTGCCTACAGAGTGTATAACAAGGCAACAAAGAAGATTTATGGAATCTTACAATGTGCGCTAGCTAGAGGAAAATGAATTTGATGCTCGTGTCGTTCCTGACTGGTTATTTGATTATAATGAATATTTTAAGCCATTTAATGTGTTTCTAGTTGTTGATGTAGGGAATTCAGGTAAAAGAACTTCAGATGCTGTTGATGAAAAATAAGTTGTCTCTGTTGGTTTCGAAAAATCTCCGGTGATGGGTATAGATCAGTCGAGATTTTGTGATACTACACAGCCACAGCCTTCGTCTACAAATCCACAAGATCATGTTACTGAGATTGATTCTTCACAAAAGTCTCCTGAAAAATGTGAATTGCATACTACTTAGACGTTTGCGGCTGATGTTTCGTTACCAAAGGGGGAAGGGTACCATTCGTTAACTATATGGTAGAACTTTATTTCCAGAAGTCATACCAAACGAATACATTGCTAGTACCGAGTACTCGCACGGTACATCGGCATCCGGATGGAGGAATCCGTTGTCTGAACCCCTGGTAGACCAAACAAATTTACCGGCTACCAGTTCTGTTCCCGATCATTCTGTTCAAACATGGATTCAATGGGATCCTCCAATCGAGAATGTCATAGGTCCTCTTGAAATGGGTGTCTCAACAAGAAGTCATATAGGAAACATCAACAGCCTCCTATACTCTTGTTTTATCTCTCAGATTGAGCCAAAGTTCGTTGAAATGTCATTGCAAGAACCAAGTTAGGTGGAAGCGATGCATGAAGTATTGAACCAGGTTGAAAAACTCTAGGTATGGAGATTGGTTGAGTTACCCGTCAGGAAAAAGGCATTAGATACGAGATTGGTTTTTCATAACAAGCAAGATGGTACTAGGGTTATTGTTCGAAATAAAATACGGCTTGTGGTTAGTGGTTTTCGTCAAGTTGAATGTTATTGCGGACAACGTCATATCTGGTTCCACTAGCAATGTTGTGTGTTCTGAGTTTGAGGAGGTAGTGGAGAAAAAGGTTTGAAATGAGTCCGTTAGGAGAGATAATGACATTTCTGGGACTTTAGGTTCGTCAGAGTTTGAAAGGAATTTTATTGCACCAAGGGAAATATGTCGAGGAGGTGAAGTTCGATTTTCTATATTCTAAGTGTTTGGAACTCTCATAGCAGAAATACCTCTTCTCTCATATGATCCTGATGGAAAATCCGTAGATCAAACGCACTATCAATCAATGATCGGATCGCTAATGTATCTCACTTCCAGTCGCCCCGACATCATGTTTGCAGTCTGTCAATCAGCGCGTTTCCAGGCTAATCCTAAACTTTCTCACTTAAATGTTGTTAAATATATTTTTAGATATTTGAAAGGGCAACCAAAGTTAGACCTTTGGTATCCCAAACACTCTGATTTTCATTTATATGCTTTTGCTGACAGTAATTATGGAGGTGATGATATTGATAGGAAATCTACGTCTGTTGGATGTCAATTCTTGGGAGACTGACTCATTTCATGGCAATGCAAGAAACAACAAACGGTGACCACATCCATTGTTGAGGCTGAGTACGTTGCTACTTCTACATGTTGCTCCCTGGTTATCTAGACTCATTGCTGGATTACGGTTTGGAATTTCTTGACACTCCTATTTTTTGTGATAATGATGTTGCCGTTGCCATTTTTAAAAACCCGGTCCAACATTCTAAAATCGAGCACATCGACACTAAAATCCATTTTATTTGTGACTGTTACGACCGTAAATTAATACATCTTGAACAAATCTACAAAGATAATAATGTGGCGGACGTTTTTACAAAACCTCCATAAAATGCAACGTTTCGACGATTGAGTCTTTTTGTGGTTAAATTTGTACATAAATGTTTTTCGATTTGTTAAAATTTTTGCACAAATTTAGTGGTAGAAAATTAAAAACACAAAAAGAGTGTGCGTGTGTTTTATTTAAAAAAATATGGCTTTCGTACGTTTTCTCATTGGGAAGTAATATGAGATTTATAGAAGCTCAAAATGTTTTATATATGAAAATCTGATCCAACATTTGGAAATTGATAGATAAAGTAATTTTGCGAGTCTACCGTGTGAAGTTATTAGGCTAAAAAGGCTTTTAAACAGTTATTGGCAAATATGGTAGCCTTCCATGGTGCGTAAATGTTTGAAGCGATATAAACTTACTGTGAAGAGTCATTTTGAAGATTTATGTGTGTCTCTAGATAAATATCTCCAAATGATAGGCAGAAAAGCAATTACCCAGTCATACACGAGCACGTTAGTGTCTTGATCACCAAAAATATTTCGTTTCTTAATTGTCGTTAAAAAAATTTATATAGTTATTGATGTGATAGTAGTATATAATTTAAAATTAAATTTGTTTTTGAAGCTTAAAGGGTCAAACTAGAACTACAAGGGTGGGACATTCAAGTAAGTCCTAAACACTCTGATGAAAGGCATGTAAGTCCGGATGACATGTAAGTCCAACTTTCAACCTTAAAGCTTAAATTTTTGTTTGTATAGTCAAAGTCAAAATCTTTTGATCAAGCACTAGAGGGTTGAAGTCAAATTGGAATGATCTGGAGAATGCCAAATACGCTTTGAGAAGTGATAAAGGCATAATTGGTCCATAAGTGATGTCCATCTAAGCTTTATGCCTAATTGAAGCTAATACATATCACTGATACACTGAAAATCATGCTAAGTACCTAGATACCTTCTATCAACATGTTCTCTATGTCATAATAATGTTGAAAATGAATCATATTGAAAGTAACTTAGTCAACATGATTCCATTTTAGGATCTTTTCATAAAAGTTTGCTCTTGTGACAAAACTAAATTTTGATCTCGTAATATGTTAGAATTATTGAAAACCGGGTGGTAAAACTAGTTTTTATTTTGGTTTTATGCTTATTTTATTTTTATTTTATCATTTTTATTTCATTTTACGTCTTTGGTTTTACCTCATGTTTACTCTTGATAAAACAAATGCGTTAAGGAATCATTTTATCAAACATGGATCAGTCTTGGTTTGTTTAATTGTGTTATCGGCCCACGAGGACGTGGTGTGCTTAGTTGTGGTTTCGGCCCATGCGGCTTGGTCTAGATGACAATGAGGATTGTTTGGTTTTCGGCCCAAATAAAATTTTTGAAGTTTAAAAGGCTTATTTTTGTTTGTATAGTCAAAGTCAACTTTCAACCTTAAAGCTTAAAGCTTAAATTTATGGACCAATTAAGTCCAACTTTCAACCTTAAAGCTTAAATTTTTGTTTGTATAGTCAAAGTCAAAATCTTTTGATCAAGCACTAGAGGGTTGAAGTCAAATTGGAGTGATATGGAGAATGCCAAATACGCTTTGAGAAGTGATATAGGCATAATTGGTCCATAAGTGATGTCCATCTAAGCTTTATGCCTAATTGAAGCTAATACATATCACTGATACACTGAAAATCATGCTAAGTACCTAGATACCTACTATCAACATGTTCTCTATGTTATAATAATGCTGAAAATGAATCATATTGAAAGCAACTTAGTCAACATGATTCCATTTTAGGATCTTTTCATAAAAGTTTGCTCTTATGAAAAAACTAAATTTTGATCTCGTAATATGTTAGAATTATTGAAAACCGGGTGGTAAAACTAGTTTTTATTTTGGTTTTAGGCTTATTTTATTTTTATTTTATCATTTTTATTTCATTTTACGTCTTTGGTTTTACCTCATGTTTACTCTTGATAAAACAAATGCGTTAAGGAATCATTTTATCAAACATGGATCAGTCTTGGTTTGTTTAATTGTGTTATCGGCCCACGAGGACGTGGTGTGTTTAGTTTTGGTTTCGGCCCATGTGGCTTGGTCTAGATGACAATGAGGATTGTTTGGTTTTCGGCCCAAATAAAATTTTTGAAGTTTAAAAGGCTCTTATGTGTATTATTTATCAAAACTCATCTGACACCCTAAACAAAATCTCTAGTTTGAAGATCAAGAGATATCTTAAAAATTATCTTCTTATTGTTTTGAATCTTATCATCTATTTTCACAAATCTTCAAAGTAAATGAACATGATTTCGGATATGTTCTCGGGTCATTGTTGAAGCATCTTTCACATAAAGGAGTATTTTGGTTTAATTGAGATGATTGATTGTGATGTTTAACTGTGGAATATGATTCTGGTTTGTGATTGTGTTATGTTATGGTCATGTTATAAATTTTAAGGTGTTGCAGGTTTGTTTGATGGCGGATATGGAGTGTTTAGGATGACAACACGGATTTCGAGATGGAAATCAAAGGGTTTCTATGACCGAGATCATTGGAGATCTTGGGGCTTCGGGTTCTTGGGTGTGGTTGACCGAAAACTCATGGTTAACTAAAGAACCCCTGATATTGACATAATTCTCAAGGGTTCTCAGTCAAGTTTGATCAAGAACTCATGAATTTAACCGAGAAACCGTGGTTCTCGGCTGTCAAAGCTTGTTTTCAACATAGACATATATTATCAGCGGAAAACTTCTTTTATCGAATGAAAACTCTCATCATTGACCGAAAACGTTAATCCTGGACATAAATCCCATTTAATAAGTTTAAAATTTTATTATTTGGATAAAAATAAGGGTTTATTGTTTCATTATTTTAAGTTTTGGTCCTTATTAGTTTTCAAAGTTAAAAAAATTCAAATCCAAAAGATGATTGATCATGGACATAAGGTAATAAGTATCTAACTTGACTCGTTTGATGCGGTCTTGACTGATCAAGAACCTCTCAAGTACGTTGACTTGCACAATATTGATGGATGCCTATTTGATACTCCTCGAACTCACAAGGAATTCAAATATATGATCATTGGGCTGAACACATTGAAGTGAGGTCGAAGACTAACTCAAAAATAAACCGATTACAACTAATTAGATATCTGTAAGAGGGTGTCAAACACAATGAGTTTGTGGAAAATGTGTTACTAAGTAGCTTCACAATTTATCTATATTAAACTAAGTGCAAAAAATAAATTAAAGTATTTGATTTGTTGATTTTGATTAACGAAAATAACTGAAAACAGTTTAATGATTTTAACTGAATTAATAAAAATAATGCTCCCTCCCGATTTCAGGTTTCAAATCTTAATAAAGTTAATGTTTACTTTTGGGATGAACTACATAGATGTAGTTCGTGAAAATAAGTTTGATTGTGACAAATGAGGACTAAGTACTTGGATTATAAAAACGCAAGGTTGCCTCTCGATAATCAGTTTTATATAGTTAACCCTAATTCCCTTCCAATAAATCCTGATTGCCTATGGCACCAAGAACTGATAATCAAGAACACGAATTACACTATACTAACAATTACATATCAAACTCACGATCACCATAACAATACAATCATAAGATCAAATCACTATCCCACAAATAACATATACGATTAACAAATATTCAATGGAAAACCTTACAATTCGGGAGAAAACACAAAGGGAATTAGCCACTCATAATTTGGTTCATCATCACATCAATTGAGGTATGCATATGAATCAAAATCGAGTCTCTAATGATTACCACACTCAAAATAAAGTTACAGAACCCAGAACCCCAAAATCGCCTCTAAGTTGCTCTTAGATGAAAAGATACGATGAGAATATTAAAAGTTGTCCAAAAATCCATGTTATAAAAGTAGTTACAATTCCTGCGACGCGCCCACCGTAGCTTACGGTGGCTTCAAAATGCCTATGGTGGGTCATAACTACCCTACGTCAGCCAGTTTTACCCACCTCCAACGTAGCTGACGGTGGATACCGTAAGCTACGGTGGCTTCCACGTCCATTTTCTTCACCGATTTCGCCTACCTGCAGTTATACGAGTAAACGTAGTCATCTAATTCCCCAAGATAAACCGATTCAGTGCATGATTATTAATGGTCTTAAATCACTTAAGGGTTGTCCAATGGACCACCCGTCACATTTCCACACTTAACCGTTGCTTGCCTCCAAGAAACACCTCAACACAAAATATATTTATTTTTTATTTTCAACTTTTAGCCACCAGTCATACCAACAATTCCGGTTCAGTCAAGGTCCCAAGTCATACCATATTCCCTCATTTCTATCGGTTTGCACTGATGTTCTATTTAAACCATAGAGTTCTAACCAAACCTAACATGTTTTTGGTTTTTACCCACACATAACACACATTTACACATTAACCCTCTTCTTCGTGATCATACACACATTTTCATCAATAAATAATTCTACTCGCATACGCTTGTACAATCATCAAATCTCCACCTATGTAAATGCTTTGACATAAATACAAATCAAGAGGGCTTAAAACAGGTTATAACGGGGCCTCGTGTAAGGCTATGGAAGGGAATATTTAAAGAAGCTCATATGATCTGATCCGACTTATTACAAAACAACTAAATAAACAATGAAATATCCAACTATATACATCACCAACTTCTCTTTTTCTTTTTTTTTTCTCTTTTTTTTAGATCATAATACTTGAACATTGCATACATGAACACTGCATATCTAACACAAATATATATAGTTTTCTTCATTTTTTTAAACATAATAACCATAATGTTTAGTACAATTACAAAGAAACCTATGAAGTCGGATCGTCTAGCAATATAACACCGGGGTTAATTGACTGAAAAAATAGGTCCAACAATGTTTTCTAAGGGAACCAACCCCCCCCCCCCCGCCCCTCTCATTATCCACGCTCATATATGTAATGTATGAGGCCCAACCCCAAAAAACCCACAATCGCACTCATCCAGACGAGGCTTAACCTAAGTGCCTCTATCACTTTTGCACCCATGCCAAGCTAAGGTATCGAAATGCACTAATTGCACAAGATTTATCGGAGAATATCAACTTTCTCACCAACCTTTACTTTCTCAAAATGCGAGTGTAAACAAACATATTATGCAAGTTATTGCACCGAAAGCATGCCAACCTTGATTAGAAACTACATAATCTCCTTTTAATAATAACTAGGCAACATGTTATTAAGGGAATTGTGACCATGAAAAGGGAACCTTACCCTGGCATCTTAACACTTTCCGGTTTCAATAAAAATTTTTAAATTTTTTTCCGATTTTTAGTTTTATTTTATTTTTTTTAGATCAAACTAAAGAAAACAAAAAAATTCCCTCATCCCCACATTTGGGTTACATTGTCCCCAATGTGTGGTTTTGACACAATTTATTATTATTATTATTATTATAATTATTATTGATTTTTTAACACAACCCCATCGGACCACAACCCTTTAATTAATATCGCACACACACCACCCTACCACTCAACCCAAAAACACTGCAAAAAGAAATATTCACCACTATACAAATTGAGGTAAGAAAGCATCTGATTAAGAGTAACGTGGGCGAGCTGGCCAGAATATAGATGTCATTACATCTGAAAATTCATCAAATCCAAATGTGCCTTGGTTATCACCACCTTGTTCGCCTCCTTGTTGTTGCAAGGCACCTTGGCTTGAACCTTGATTTGGATCCACCCACATAGAGTGATGCAATGGTGGTGTCGAGTATGACACACTACCATCATATAGTGGAAAGGTGGTGTAATCCACAATTGGTGGGTCGGCCAAAACTGGCGGACCCGCATGTCATGCGTTATGCATCCATCTATAACGATCATCAATATGCCGGTTGTTCCTCTAATTCTCAAAGGTATAAGCATGAGTTCGGTTCCATTTCTCTTAGAGATCATAATTTTGCTTTAACGCCCTTTCCATACTTGCACCATGAAAGTTTGTTGATCAAATATGTTTTGGGAACCAATTCCTAAACATAGGTGGTCATTGTCGTTCTACCACCTCTTGCATCATCCCTTGATAAGCCCAATTCGAATCATAGGTCCTTTGTGCCTAATCGAACGCAATTCCCACATAACCCGACTCCATACCCGGTTGCCTTCCGTCCCAACTCGGTCCCGCTTGATCCGCATCCATGTGAGTTACATTCGGATACTCTTGATAACCTTCATCACCACTTACTTCATTTTCACATTCTGGGTCATCATCTTTACCCGCATTCAATGGCCTTGCATCATCTTTCAACAATCTCCATCTCTTTCCATAACGTTTCAACTTATGGTACCGTTCGGATTGTGAGTATATCCAACTGGACCCCCAAATGTGTAATGTCAAATGGTTTGAACTATTTGTAAGAACCCTTATCACCTTCACCAATTACCCCATAATTCTTTAACAATGTCGTGATCAATCGATAGTAAGGTATTATTTTTGGTCCACATTGTTTTGGTTTATCCATAAATAACTCATTACCAAGAAACGGTATGGAATTAGCAGTGATCCGTGTAACAACATGTATAAAATTGGCAATTGGCAACCCTTTCCATACCCCAACTGATAAGGAGTAGTACCAATCGGTGTCTTGTAAGCGATTCGATATGCCCATAACGCATCATCCAACTTAACAGACTAATCTTTCCTATCCACCCGAACCGTCTTCATCAAAATTTCCTTAATTTGGCGATTGGAAACTTCAACTTGGCCACTCGTTTGAGGATGGTAAGGTGTTGCAATTCGATTCTTAACACCATAACATTTTAACAACTTACCAATCGTGAAGTTCTTGAAGTGCGATCCACCAGCACTTATAATTACTCTTGGGATACCAAATCATGAAAAAATGTTACCTTGGACAAACTTACAAACCACAGAGTGATCATTAGTTCTTGTTGCAACCGCTTCAACCCATTTCGACTCATAATCGACCGCAACAAGAATGTAAAAGTACCCACACGAGTTCGGAAACCGGCCCATAAAGTCTATGCCCCAAACATCAAAAATGTCATCCACCAAAATGGGTTGACATTTCATTCCTTTTTGATATACCCCCCATTCGTTGACATTTCAAGCACTGTCGGGCATATTCATTAGCATCTTTGAAAAGTGTTGGCCAAAAGAACCCTCTTGTTAGTACTTTATACCCTGTTTTAGAACCACTAAAATGCCCCCCACTTGTTGATGAATAAGCATGTGTCAAAATTTCATGCAATTCATTTTTGGGTACACATCTTCTAAGTACTTGATCCGCTACAACCGTGAAAAGGTCTGCTTCATCCCATATGCATTGCTTGACTTGGGACATGAATTATTGCCTCCATTTATGTGACCAATGTTCCGGAATCGCACTCGTGGCTAAATAATTAACATAATGGGCATACCATGGTGCGGTTAAGACGGTGAGAAAGTGTTCTTCCTGAAACTTTTCATTTATCTCCATCGGATCATCAACACCTTCAAGTGGAATCTGAGACAAGTGAACCACCACCACATCTCACAACCTTTCTTGTCCCGTATTTGGAGATCAAATTCTTGTAACAATAACACCCATCGAATTAAACGCGATTTCGCGTCTTTCTTCTCCATCAAATATTGGACTGCGCTATGATCCGAATATACCCCAACTTTACTTCCCAAAATATACCACCAAAATTGATCCAAGGCATACACCACCGCAAGTAAATCATTTTCGGTAGTGGTGTAATTCAATTGCACTTCGGATAACATTTTTCTCGCATAATATATAACCACCGAATTTTTCTCCACTCTTTGACCCAATACCACTCCAACCGTGCTATCGGCATCACCCATGATTTCAAACGGATTTGACCAATCCGGTGATTGTAAAATGGGAGCTTCAACTAACTTCATCTTCAAACTCTCAAAAGATTGTAATCATTCATCATTAAACTCAAAGGGGACATCCTTCAATAAAATATTACATAAGGATTTTAAAATTGCACTAAAACTGTTAACGAATCTCCTATAGAATCCGGCATGTCTCAAAAATGACCTCACCCCTTGACATTTTTCGGGGTTGACAAAGATGAAATTAATTTTATTTTAGCTTGATCAAATTTCATTCCCCTACTTGAAACCACATGGCCTAACACAATGCCCTCTTGCACCATGAAGTGACTTTTTTCCCAACTCAACACCAAGTTTGTCTCAACACAACGTTTTAAAACCTTTTCTAAATCATTAAGACAAACTCGAAAGTTGAGCCAAAAATGGAAAAAACATCCATAAAAACTTCAAGTGACTCCCTAACATGTCAGAAAAAATGCTCTTCATACATCTTTGAAAAGTGGCCGGGGCATTACACAGTCCAAATGGCATTCGCCTAAAGACAAAAGTACCATATGGTCAAGTAAAGGTGGTCTTGTGTTGGTCATCAGGATGAATTGCAATTTGATTGTAACCCGAATATCCATCCAAGAAACAATAATATTTTTGACCATAAAGTTTTTCAATTACTTGATCAATGAATAGTAACATAAATTGGTCCTTTTAGGTTGCATTATTTAATTTCCTATAATCGATGCACACTCGCCACTCGGTTACCGGTCGGGTGGCGATTTGTTCACCATTATCATCTTTTATTACCTGGATGCCGGCTTTCTTGGGTACTACATGTGTCGGGCTCACCCGTGCACTGTCTGAAATGGGATAAATGGTCCCCGCATCCAACCACTTAATCACCTCCTTTTTCACCACTACTCGCAAATTCGGGTTCAATCTTCTTTGAGTTCCCTTGTTGGTTTTGCTTCCTCATCGGTAATTATTTTATGCATAACAATCAAGGGACTAATACCCATTAAATCTGTGAGTGTCCATACAATGGCAGCCTTATTTGCTCCCAAAACCTTTACCAACGCCTTCTCTTGATCTTCCTCCAAGTTTGAAGCAATGATAACCGGGAGGGTTACATTATCCCCTAAAAATGCATACTTCAATTGACTTGGAAGTTCCTTCAATTCAACCTTTGGTGGAAACTCCGAAGATGGCTTTGTGTCCAAATTGATCTCCGTTGGTAAATTCTCAAATTGTTGAGTCCACGGTGGTCTTCCTTCTTGCTTAGCTAAAGCGCCTTGTTTTTGTTCTTACATCCGCAAAGCACACACGCGTAACTGTTCGATTACCAAACGCTAGGTCAACGGTACCAAATATACAATTAATGATTGCATGGGCAGTGTTCAAAAATGGTCGACCCAAGATAACATTTTGATGTTGACTTGGGTCACCCGATGAATAATCTAACACCAAAAAAAACCACAGGATAATAAAAATTCTCCACTTTCACAATTACATCCCGCAGGATTCCACGGGGGACTTTAAGAGACAAATCCGATAATACAACCGAGGTCTCAACACGTTTCATAGGACCAAAGTCACATTGGTCATATAAACCCCCGGGAGAATGTTTACTCCGGCCCCAAGATCTAGTAACGCCCTAGACATTTGAAAATCGTCAACTTGAATATTAATTAAGGGCGTTCCCAGATCTTGGAGCTTAGGAGGAAGATCTCCTTTTAAAACCGCACTTACCTGTTCGGTTAAATCCACCAGCTTACGCACTTTTTGTTGCCTCTTTTGAGTGAACAATTCTTTCAAAAATTAATCATAAGCGAGTACATGTTTAATTGCCTCAAGCAGAGGTAAATTCACTTTTACCTGTTTAAATACCTCCCACATTTCCTCCATTTAGGGAACCTGTTTAACTTTACGTTTTTCGTACCCGAGTCAAGAAAATCCGAAGGAAATGGAACCACATTTGGTTCGACTTCTTTATTTTTTATCTTTTAAATTTGGATCTTCACGAGAAGTTTGTAAGAGTTTTTCAAAAGTGACATGTTTAGTGGGTTTTTTAGTTTCAATATCATCATCACTTACAATACCCGTAATGTCCTCAACTTCCCAATCGACCTCACCTAGTGACAATTCAGCTTTATGCTCTAGGCCACTTCTCAAAACACTTACATGGTTAATAGGAACATTACGAGAAGTACTATGAGAAGGATTTACCTTAGTGTCTATTGGCAACTGACCCTTGTTTTTTTAGATCAGACACTTCGGATGCATGTTGACTCATTTAAGTGGTAAATGATTGAATGGCTTTTCACGAATCTCATCCTTTTGCATGCGAATTTCATCAAGTTGATATCTTCTTTGAATTTCTTGTTGCATCACTTTGAGCATGTCAATAACTTCATTTCCACTTGATGAACCTTGACCCGCGGACCCACTTCGACCACCAACCCCTTGACGTTGGAACCCTTGATTATTCCCGCCATGAAAATTACCTTGATTGTTATAATGTTGATGAGAAACAATCTGGGTTTGGATTGAGTAGCCGGATTTCCTTAACGAAAATTCAGATGATTTCTCAACCCGGGGTGGTAAGTATTGGAGTTCATATTGTAATTCCAACCAACTCCCCCTTGGAGTGCATTCACTTCCTCCACTTGCACTTAACCCACCGTACACACCTCTAAAACATGTACCAATTCAATACGATTTGTACAAACATCAATTACCTGATTAGTAGTTTGTACCCCTCCTTCCTCCACCGCTTTTACTTGTGGTCTTCCGACTGCCGGTCTTGCTCTTCATCTGGTTTCAGCCTTTCTCTTTTATGTAACCGCCATTTGTTCCAAATATGCCCAATCATCTTGTTCATATTTAGTACCAAATGTGCCATTTGGATTGATCTCAAATCCCGTTCATCTTCCGTACTCAACCGCACATGAAATGTATTCAAAAACTCCCAAAGGGCAATACCGTTTTGAGGATAATTTTTAATTATCATGTTAAACCTCTCGAATGCTTCATGAAACATTTCAGCTGATTGTTGTTGAAAGGTTCTCAAAATCCTTGTTGCAACATTGGTCATAGGGTCGTGTAGAATTCTTCCATGAATCTTTGTTGCATCTCAGCCGCAGTATAGATGAATGCGGAAGGCAATGTGTAAAATCATCTCTTTGCCTTGTCTTCCAAAGGAAATTGAAATAAGACCAACTTAACCTCATTTGATGTAAAACCTTGACCCCCAATCGTTTTACAAATAGTGTCATATACCTCCAAATGAAAGTAAGGTTCCTCAGTTCCTAGACCCTATACTTTGGTAGACTTTGGAGGGAATTGGTTCTCACTTCAAATGTCCTCCCTTGATGATTGTGAGGAATAACCATAGGAGATGGATTATCTGTAATTATCGGTCGGAAATGAGCTTCAGTACCTCTTACTATCTCTCTTGCATGTCTTCTTGGTACCCCCATTGGTACTCTTGGTTGACCCATTTTCCTATAAACGAGCCTTTAAGGTGCAAATTGTTGAAACTGTTGTTGGGGTATTTGTTGTTGAAATTGTTGATCTAAATGTTACCTTTGTCGTGGAGCTTGTGGTTGTTGAATAACTGTGGGCGATTAAACTTGTTGTTGAACAACAACCGGTTGTTGTTGAGCTTTTTGTTGAACAACCAGTGGTGGTTGTCTATTAATCTCTTGCATAGTTTCCGGTTATTGCCATTGACCATAAGCAAAATTTCCCAGATTTAACCTTTGACTACCATCACCTCCCGCGTAGTAACCTTCCACTTCATACCCCTCAATTTATTTGTCAAACCCGTACCCGTAACCGTCACCTTGTATTCTTGAATGTTGCATGAAAGGTGGGTGTTGATATTGGTAGCTAGAATGTGATTGTTGAAAAGTAGGTTGTTGGTTTTATTGAGATGATGATGCACCTAAGTTAGGAAAGAGGTTTGGAATAGGTGGCAATGTTGATGATGTTTAGTAGGTGTAATGAGCAGGTATGGGTTCGGTTGTGTGAGTTGGTTTCAATTCGCTTGATGTAGTAGGTATGTTAGTAATGATATGTGGAGGTAAAACTGGTGGAGGTGTGGATGGTAATGTTTGACCCGAAGTGGAAATTGGTGATTCCATGGTGTTGTTCGATGCAGTTGGAGAGCCAAGAAGCTTGTTCTCCCTAAGTATGACTCAGTTTCTTTGAAGTGCTCAGTCGATCTCAGGATCTAACACACGTTGTGCACTGCTCCCTGGCAACAACGCCAAAATTTGACGTGAGGTCAAAGACTCACTCAAAAATAAACCTATTATAACTAATTAGATAGCGGTAAGCGGGTTTCGAACACAAGGAGTTTGTAAAAAATATTTTACTATGTAGCTTCGCAGATTGTCTATATTAAATTAAGTGCAGAAAATAAATTTAAGTATTTGATTTGTTGATTTTGATTTGTGAAAATAACTGAAAACAATTTAACGATTTTAACTTAAGTAACAAAAATAATGCTCCCTCGCGATTTATGGTTTCCAATGTTAATGAAGTTAACGTTTACTTTTGGGATGAACTACTTAAACATAGTTCGTGAAAATAAACTTGATTGTGATAAAAGCTGACTAATTACTTGGATTATAAAAACGCAAGGTTGTCTCTCGATAATCATTTTTATATAGTTAAACCTAATTCCCTTCCAATAAATCCCGATTGCCTATGGCACCAAGAACTGATAGTGAAGAACACGAATTACACTATACTATAAAATACAAATCAAACTTACGATCACCATAGCAATACAATCATAAGATCATATCTCTATACCGCAAATAACATAAACGATTAACAAATATTCAATGGAAAACCTTACAATTCGGGAGAGAACACAAAGGGAAGTAGCCACTCATAATTCGGTTCATCATCACATCAATTAAAGTATGCATATGAATCAAAACCGGGTATCTAATGATTACCACTCTCAAAATAAAGTTACAGGACCCCAAAATATGTCGGTCCCGGTTGATCTCTCAATCCATCTATGTCGTGACCAACACAAGTAGTTGACAAGTAGGTTAACAACGGGGCTAGATTGGAGAAGAATAATAGTGTATTAAAGGAAGAATCAATGACACACTAATTGTTGCTTGAAGGATACAATAAAGATACACACACAAATACTCAAAAGATTTCCATTAATAGTAAGTCTATTATAAAACAGAAATCATTAGGGTTCTAAGAAAGGAATGATTTGATTCTAGGCAGAATATCCGTACGAATTTGTTAGCCGTCAAATCGTTGTCAATCAATATTCAGGTGTCTCTTTTTCGCTTGTTATGTGTGATGTTCAGGAGGCGTGCCCCAGATTATTCTCTTTATAGGCCTGCCTTCTGACAGCTGTAATTCCTTCTAGAAACCCTAATCATTAATACATATTCAGAAAATCATATTACAAAATATACTAAGTGTAAAACAGGTCTTCGGGTAGGCTTTGGAGCCTTTCACTTCTATGAGCAGGCCTGGTAACCATGAAGTGTGCTGGAGAACAGTTCTCCGGGTAGACTTTTCTTAGAGTATTTTCCTTTGAAAATACTCACCTACCAGACTTCAGTCTTCCTGACCATAGCAAACTTTGCATGATATGATCCTACGAGAAAACTGTTCTTCATGAATCCCTTCAACTCTTTGTTAGTGAATAACTTATTAAGCAAACCAAAGTGTGCTTAACACTGTTTGACTTGCGCTGGTAGCACTGTAGCTTGCTCGGTGTTGAACCTTGCTAGAGAAAGTTTTTTGTATGTTTCTTGAATAACTTTTCTAAAGCATGCTCAGACTACTATTTATTAATCCAACCTTACTAGATCTTCCAAATTACTTGGTGTATTAGATTGGTTTACTCAAGAGCTTGCTAGTAAGAAAACTATGCTTGACCTGAAGAACAACTTGCCAAACAAAGTGAACCCTTCTCGGATTATCACTTAGGAAGACATCAAGAAGATAACTCTACCCAGATGGCAAAATACCTTGCTAGGCTTAAGTAAGAGCTTGCTCGGATGTCCAAGTGTGCCCGATGTCAGTACTTAGACGTTTTTCAGAGAGGTTGAGAAGATTACAATCTTCCTTGAGTCCATTTTCTCATCCCAACAATCTCCTCCTAGATTGGAACACCCTCAGCGATACCAAAATACCTCTATGGATACATACACTTAGATCAAAATACACATCAAATCAAAATTCAAATTACTTAACAAAGTAAAAATATTACTAACTGAGAATTCTGTCCAGTGAACATTGCAAAGCAAAGCGTAATCTAAACATGGTCTTCATTTTCTTGAGTTGTTGGCGGCTTGTCTTCTTTCAATTCTCACTCCTCCTGCCTTTTCCTTAAATATAAACAATTGTTGTTGATGATGATGATTTTCAGGAATTGTCCAGTTCATAATATCTTTCAAATCCTCATCATGAAGGAAGGTTAGGTCTTGATCATTCTTGTCGTACACAATCTCATACCAGCTGAGTTCCTAACAATGTAGAAATCATTGTTTTCATCATAATCAACACTTGCAATTCTACCGTTCTGTTGAACCTCATGGTTGGGTCTTCTCATTATTCTTCTCATTCTTCTTCTCATACTTATGCATATCATCATGTTGGCTAAAGGATTATTGTTCTTTACTCTGGAATTGTATCCAAATTCAGCACATCTGATGTCACTAATCCTCTTGCCTCTTTTGATATTTTCATATTCGGATAATCTCCACTCCTTCTTCTGTTTTAAGAAAGGGAATCCCATCCCTGCTTCACTTCTCAAATACTTAGATAGCTCATTTTGCTGCCTCCCTGCATGTCTGTTTCTATCATGATAGTTATATAAATCCATACTTGCCATCTTTTCTAGTTTTCTCTCTTGTAATCAGCAAAGTCATCTTTTAAAATAATTTTTTTCAATTCTCTACTTTCCAACACAACCTTCCATGTGTGAGATACAAAGTCATAAAAGAGCTTTATGGGTAGGTCCACATCAGTTGGTGGCCTTTCTTGTCTTTGCTGAGTAACTCTGGTTGTGTAAGTGGGAACTGTGCTCGTCTGTGTAAGTGGCGCTGCCACTACGAGTGAAACAAGTAATACCGTCCCGCGGGTTACGCGCGAACGTTTCTAGAAAACGTGCTCGTCCATGCAAAGTGGCGCTGCCACTACGAGCTAAATAATGTAATGTCGTCCCGCGGGTTATGCGTGGACATTTCTGAAAAACCGTGCTCGTCCATGCAAAGAGGCGTTGCCCCTACGAGCTAATCAATAATACCGTCCCGCGGGTTACGCGCGGACGTTGTGCCGGAAAACAAGGCGCTCGTCCATGCAAAGAGGCGCGACCCCTACGAGCGGGCTCAATCCCATAGTACTGCCCCATGACCATACTAGGCACTCGTCCATGCAAAGAGGTGCGACCCCTACGAGTGGGTGGATCAAACCAGCAGTCCCTACCCTTAGAGTTCCAATGGTAAAGTGATCACTTACTCGAATTCTAGCGCACATACATCGAAAACCATAGATAACCGTTCGCATTGCTCATCATGAAACATAATTTAAACACATAATCGCTTGCATAGCTTGTAAGTATACCATGATAAAACATTATTTAAGTACGTGTCCCTCGCCCCGAAAACAGTTTAAAAGTAGTGAAAACAGTGAAAATAGGGGCTGTGAGACTCACCTGTGGTTCTTGTTAAGGGATTAATCGAGATTCGGGTTTTCTTGGTGTTGGCCTCGGAATTGAAGGTCTAGAATACGATTAAATAACAAGAAGTATATATATTAAGATCAAGAAATAGGAGAATATAAGGGTTGAAAAGTAGATCTCAAGGTTATATTCTCGGCTTACCTAGTAACAGGATCGGAAATGAAAACAACGGATGCTTGGGAGAGGATTAGTGCAAGTTTGCAGTTCTTTGAAGTGTGTTTTGGGTGATAATTTAGGTTACATATTTATAGGCAAACTCAAGGGAACACAATCCCTTGCTTTAGGGGATTGTAATCTTTTCATATCTAGGTGTAATGATGATAAAGTATGGAAATTATTATTATTTATTTAAAAGTGGAGTAGTGGATAAAAGATTTTGATTTGATTTGGACAGGACATGCAGGTCTGTGGTTGGTGGGAGTAGGGTGGCTGACAGTTGACTTTTCATGTTACAGTGTGCTTTTTCAGGCACTTTTGTCAGTGTACAGTAAAAAGTAGAAATCTCTGAAACACGCTACTGTTTCTTTTTGGGCGGGAATAATCTCCTTACATCTGGAGAATAAACCAAGTGTTCTGCGCGTATTACTTTGTGCGCATAGCTTTCTGCGTGAAGGACATTTCTTTGCTGCGGGTAGGTGCGTAACCTTCTCTCAGTCAGGGACATTGAGTTTCATTTGTAGGTTCTCCAGGTGGTCTTGGTATTTCAACATAGTGATCAGTTATGTTGAAGTCAATTCCATCTTGGAGCTTCAGACAAACTAGCTCTCAATGTTCCCGCCATGCGGGGAGGTTAGTTCCCTTTCCGCACGCGCATAAACGATTTGGGATGCACCCGCCTTAGCATCATGCGAGACGGTCAACCCAATAGACAACATTAAGTTATGGATACATAAAACCAATACACTCGCGCATGGCGCATATAACATATGCCCACGCTGGTTCTTATCATGGCGCGCTCGCGCAGGGTGCACATAACATGCCCGCGCTGACTAACATAGCGCGCTCGCGCAGGGCGCACATAACAAATGCACGCGCTGATTAACATAGCGCACTCGCGCAGGGCGCACATAACAAATGCACGCGCTGATTCTAATATGGCGCGCTCGCGCAAGGCGCACATAACATGCCCGCGCTGACTAACATAGCGCGCTCGCGCAGGGCGCACATAACAAATGCACGCGCTGATTAACATAGCGCGCTCGCGCAGGGCGCACATAACAAATGCACGCGCTGATTCTAATATGGCGCGCTCGCGCAAGGCGCACATAACATAATTACCTAATATTTAGGTTGATTACTTGGTTTAAGGGATTGGGAATTTACCGGGTGTCACATTCCCCTTTTTCTTTTCTAATCCTTTCTTCTTCAGATAGTGTGGGAAAATTGTCAATCTCATCTTCTGTTTTCTTAACTCTTCTTCATCATTCATAATCTATTCTCCTTTCTCTGTAGATCATTATCAAAATCTCCATACAGGGTATGCGAAACTTCATTATCCACATCATAATTCTGTTCATTATCAGAAGTCATAATCATCATCAACAACCATCCTTTCTTCATCATCATCAACATCACTGTCACCATACATAATCTGAATATTTTTCAATCCATACTCATTCTCCACATTAGCCTCTACCATCTCTTATCTACAACTGTGGAAACTAGAAAAATCTCTTATTCCTCCCCCTCAGATCAATGTTCTCACAGATAAGATTCAAATTTCTTCTAAGTAGAAAATCATTATTGGAAGGAGTTTGAGTATGTAGGTCTTGAAAAGGATCAGGTATTTGGGAAGGTTCAGTGGGTGGGCTTGGGGTTTTATGAAAGTTTCACTAGTAGAAGGTAAAGTGTTTAGAGTTTGTATTAGGGGTGTAGATGTAGTTTGAATAGTTTCAAAGGTTTGCGAATGGGTTGGTGATTTGATTGGTGTGGGTGGTAAGTTTAGTAAGTGAGTAGGAACTGTTTGAGGAATGTAAGGTTCATGTATGGTGTGGCCTGGGTCTTGGATAAAGGTTTGGGTTTGGGTTAAGGGTTGGTCAGAGGTTTGATCAATCTGGTCATGGGTTACTGGTGGGCTTTGGGAATGGGAAGGTTGTTTTTGGATTGGTGGTGATTGGTTGATTTTTTCATGCGGTGGTGTGGAAGGTGATGTGGCTGGGGGTGTAAGTAAGGGTGTGGTTGTTGGTGAGGGTAAAGGCAGATCCTCCCCCTCAACTTGTACATCAGCAACAATTTCTCCAACTACTCCATCATCTCCTCCTTCTCCACCATCTCCATCAGAATCAGAATTATCAACATCCATCTCATCCTCCCCTTCCTCCTCATAGGTTAACTCTGGAACTAGCATTATATCATCATCATGATCAACTAACCATGGTAGCATATCAAACTCAGCCTGTGAATTAAAACGGCTTGTGCTTGTCAATGTAGCAATCCTTTTGTACACAATAGGATTCTGAAGAACATGAGTGTATCCCATTGTGGGCAAATCTCGTAATTCATGGTTAAAAATGATTTGGAGGAATCTGGGTTAGGCTAGAAATTTTTCTTTGTTGGGCTTACACAACATACTCACCATTCCTTTAAAGATCATATTCGAAAACTTGAATGGAACATCATATACTACTGGAACTGTTGCATTCTCCAAATCCGACTCATAAGAGTCCATGATCTCTTCTTAGGGGCAAAAACCTGAATGATGTGGTGAATCAAAAACCTATACAGGTTTAGGAACATTCCTTTCTGAAACTGTCCTTCTTTGACATTCCTTTGATAACCTATAGTTTGTGTAAAAATCTTCAGAAGATGATCGGTGGTAATGTTTATTTGGTTGTGGTCATCATCATGCAATTGCAGGCATGTACGGATAAGTCTTTTAGTAATCCTGATTTCATGAGTTGCCACGGTAGGCTCCTGTCGCCTACCATCTTTATGATCCATAAGTTCAGCAGAGCGCCATAAATCCAACAAGTGATTTCTATATAGTACAGGTGTCACACCCTCAAATTCCACTAACGGAGTTTTACCGTCAGAGGGTGTGAACTAACAGGATCGGATCATTAGTTATAATCAAACACCATAAATAACGTTTCAAACAACCAAGACATCAAGTCTTAAGTATAAATGCGGAAGCGTAAATTGTAAACCAAACAGTTGCGCCACAACAGGACGACTTAAAAACACAAGTTGTCAAGACAAAAATTAAAAGAAGTTTTTTTTTAAAATAATGGTGTTTTAGCGAATGCATGTCCTATACCGCGTGCCCACCTCGGCTACCTGAGAATAACATACTAAAAGTGTCAACACGGGGTTGGTGAGTTCACAGGTTTATATAAATAAAGTGCTTGCATTTTAGCATTTACGTTTTGCGTTACCAGATAGTGTTAAGTCAGTTATATATCAATAGGTAGCTAACCTATCAAGAATGTATTACTAAGTGTTCGACACCGAAGCTGACTGTTTATAAATTGCCTTGCCACCATGTCAACCACGACCATGGTAATGTGTTAGCCAAGATTACACCCACTCGACCTACAGTCGAGTTTAGAGTTGGGTGGGGTTTGTCCAACCCAGTAGTACTACTCAACAGTGACTCGCTATTATTCAAATATTAACCGGTTCGATGTTATGAAGGACTTTGGTTGGTTTGTTTGCCACTTAGCCTTACAAGTGATATATAAAAAACTAAACAAAATCTACAGCGTTGGAGTATGTTATCCCCCCATAATAAAAGCGTTTAAAAAGAGTAAAAAGGGGACGTGAAACTCACTGTTTGCGAAGATAATCAATAAATGATCCGAGAAAGGTCTGCGTCACAGAAAATCCTCACTAGTGTTCTAAAAACAAAAACTAGATTTTCTAAGTATTGAACTACGAGTGAGTCCCTAGACTCTACACATACAACTTATGCATGAGATGCGTTTCGTGTTTCATTTGTGAAATAAGTGCGACTCGACAAACACATTGGTGATAAGTTTCACATGTGAACAAGTACTTAAGTGTCATGTATTAACATCGTTCATTACTATCAAATATCCCCCACAAGGGCAATTTAGTCGAAACATAGCAAACATCGATCAGTTATGCACTTTTCATGATAGTTCAAGTAATTCAGCAGCTAAATTGTCCAGGCAGATTTTTACTCGACAAGATTATTCAATTTAATAGGTCCTAACATGTCATATAAATCACCAAAAATCATCACAGAAGCACACTTGAGTTAGGTTTCTAAATTATTTTTATTACATTTTTATCGTCTAGGGTTTTATCACAATGATAAAACATCACAGCAAACACACAGCAATCATATCATGCATAACAGAATGTTATTTGTTATTCCCGATTCATGACAAATCCAATTAATGCAAGACCAATTAGGTTAGATTCCTAACTCAAAATATTAACTTCAGAAGTGGAACCAACCCATTTGGTCTTGTAGTTTAATGGATATACTAATTTCAAATCAGCCTAACAGCAGGTCTCCGAATCAGCCTTGCACAACAGTTTGTAAAATAATAAAAACAAACTTTTACACGTCCAAAATTTACAAAATCGGTCTTTTTAGAAACTAGACTCGACCTAGTATATTATAGAATCAACAAATCACTTCAAACATGTAATTAACATCTAGTTACAGTCGTTTCAACATGAAGTTTAGAACCTGTCCAGCATCAGTTTTCATTAAAACATGTAATTAACATGTTAACCTTTTAGTTACTCAATTTCAAGCATAAAATAGGCTTTTGCTTCTTGAATTAATGTTTTAATTTAATCTCAAGTAAACATAGACTTAACACATACTTGTCAAATACTTATTGTTTTGATATTTGTCGTTTGTTCACCAACGGTTTGAGTTGACTCGTGTGTATTTCGGTGAAATCCGAAAGACTACTTGTGTAGTGATTGTCATCCATCATTAAACTCTAATTTAAATGTAATGAGATATGCGTTACAGTTCGTGTGATCTTAAGTTTGAATTACAGAGTTTGGATTAACGGAGTTAACCTGAATTGACGAGTGGCACAACAAGAAACTCTATCAAGGTGAATCGTATATTAGACCTTTGCAGCCATTTGATCATGTACGCCACCTCCTCATTGTCCAGAGTCACTTGTAACAGAGCACACATGTTATCTTGTGCTCAAAAGGATATGTAGGTTTATCATCCGCCATACCTGTTCAAACAAAAACACATTCAAAGCACATAATAGTCATAAAGTTCATATCTTTGAATAGTTTTGTTGGAATCGATCTGTCCAATACCCATATTTGAGTTGATGTGGCTAGTACGTAATGATCCAAGTCGGGTCATACCCAATAACAAGCTAGACAAACGCCACGATAATTATTATTAAATATGATCTAAGTAATAATAATTAACACTTATTATGCTTGGAAAATGGTTTTCAAAATAATTGCAATTTTTTGTTAAATAAATATATGGATAATTTATGAGAGTTGTTATTTATTTGATAAATAACAAAACATGTTTTAAAAGAAAATAAACAAAATGAAATTTGGTTTTGGGGGAAAAAGCCTCATGGGGGGGGGGGGCTCCCTCTCTCTCCTCTTGTTTCTTTCAAAACATTGCATGTTGATCTATTGGTGATTAGTTTTGATACACATCTTTCTCTCTCACACACATATCCTCTCTAGCTTTTCTCTCTATCCAGCCGAGAACAAGAAGAGGAAGAACAAAGGGATTTTGGTCTTGCAAGTGTTAAGGACCCTAGAAACCTTGGTGTTTGTTGAAGCTCGTTGGGTATACAAGCTTGAGGTTTCTTCCATTGGAAGCTCGTCATTCAATCATTCATCTCCTTCAAATTCGAAGACTTGAAGGTATGTGTGTTAACACTCTATGGTTGTTATTTGATAGCATGCATAATCGTATTTGGATCTTTGTTTGTAATTAACATAAACGGGTTTATGTTTTTTCGGTAAACAAGATTTAAAACATGATTTCATCCGCTGTGTTTC